>NC_081347.1:2832669-2844221 GCF_029784015.1 Lycium ferocissimum
CAGCTTTCCATAATCTCCATAAAAAAAAAGATATTTTGAAGGCCCCCCCTTAACCCACAAATGCTTAAATCCCATGCTTTTCCTTTAAAAAATTTTCCCATCACTATTTAAAAGAAACTTTCCGACTAGTAGGCATCCACCAAGGTATGCCCCAACCTTCCAGTTCCCCTATTTGAATTTCTGATTTGATGTGCTCCACTATATTTGTTGGAAAAGATTGTATAAGCAAATGACCTTTTCCCAAACCCCCCATTATAAGTCTGCCACATCTTCTAGTTCTTATTTAAGGGAAATAATGGGAACTACATAGTGTAAGGCACCCAACTTAGTCCAATTCTCATACCAAATATTGGAACTACCTCCTTTAATCTGCCACCAGATCTTTTGCTCAATTGCCTCCCTTACTTGAATCATTTTCTTCCAAATTTGTGTCCCCCTCCCATTGAACCAAGTAGGTATCCCTTCACAATACTTTTTCCCCTTTAAATTTCCCCACCAAAGATGTAGTTGAATCTCCACCATAGCCGCGAATAGGGCATTAGATACGTGAAGAGAGATTTAAATCACAGTCACGCCCCAGAAGTTGGAAAGGCTACATCACCAAGATACTTGATATGCCTCCTCCCTTCTTCCTTGCTACTCCAAAAGAATCTAGCAAAGATCTTATGAAGTTCCTTTATTACACACTGAGAGAGGTGCAATCACTGAGAGAGTTTTCGGTTTCTTAAACTTAAGTTGAATTAAATAATGAGGGGAAATGACAAAAGGAATAGCACAACTATCTAATAAAAGACCAAAGAACGAAACGGGGAATATGAAAAGATTGGATGTAGCCTTTTGAACTTTTTACTGTACATAAAAAGGAAATGTTGGAGTAATAACAATTGAGACTTTTAAACACACAATAAGATATATCAAAAAATAAGGGAAAGGACAAAAAGATGAGGACAAATACAAAATTTTATCCAGCGATCCTCAGCAACACTGTGAAACACTGCTCCCTAAAGGTGGCAACCGGTTCCAAATACGAACCATGTTGAAACTACCAGTTCCGGTTAAAAATATACCGGGAACGGGTTAACCGGTTTCGGTTAAACGGTTTTAAACTCAAACCTCGGTCCGGTTTTGGGAGTGTTAAAATCTATTTTTTTTTGTTTTTTGTATTATATATATATATATTATAAAATTTATTAGTATATTGTAGCTATATTTACATATATTATACAAGTTTATAATTAAAAGTTTAAATATTTACAAAAAATATTTTGTAAAGCGTGGAGACATATATATGTATAACTTATATATACTTATATATATGTACTATATACTATATATACTTATATATATATATGTTTAACTTAATATATATATATATATCTACTATATACTATATATACTTATCTATATGTATAACTTAATATATATACTATATATACTTATATACTATATATACTACTATATATACTTAATATATATACTATATATACTTAATATATATGTACTATATATACTTATATATATGTATACCTTAATATATATATACTATATATACACTATATATTATATATACTATATATACACTATATATTATATATACTATATATACACTATATACTATATATACTTATATATGTGTATAACTTAATATATATACTATATATACTATATATACTTATATATATGTACTATATATATATATATATTTACTTATATATATATATATATATATATATATACTATATATACTTATATATATACATATCTACTATATATACTATATATACTTATATATATACTATATATACATATCTACTATATATACTATATAAACTTAATATATATACTATATATATACTTATATATATATATATATATATATGTATAACTTAATATATATATATATATACTATATATATATATATGTACTATATACTATATATACTTACTTATATACTTATTTGTACTATATACTATATATACTTACTTATATACTTATATGTATATATATGTATTATATATATATTATATACTATATATATTATATATATACTATATATATATTATCTACTATATATACTATATATACTTAATATATATACTATATATATTTATATACTATATATACTTATATATGTGTATAACTTAATATATATACTATATATATATATATACTTATATATATATGTACTATATATATATATACTTACTTATATACTTATATGTATATATATGTACTATATACTATATATACTTATATATATACTATATATACATATCTACTATATATACTATATATACTTATATATATACTATATATACATATCTACTATATATATTTATATACTATATATACTATATATACTTTCATTTTTATTTTATTTTTTAATTTTTACCGAGTTTAACCGGTCCGGTTCCCGGTTTCACACCGGTTTAACCGGGATTCCGGTTTCCAAAAAATCGGAACCGGACTGATTTTACAAAACACGGTTAACCGGAACCGGTTAACCGGTTCTACCGGTTCCGGTTTAACCGGTCCGGTTACCGGTTAAAACCGGTTACGCCGAACCGGTTGCCACCTTTACTGCTCCCCACGGGAAAAATCAAACTTCAATTCCTCTGAATCCCAACTCGTTCCAAGCGGGATTGTTTGGTCAAGCTGGTTACTGCAAATCCATGTAGTCCTTAGTACTTCATTAATCTAAAGTTATAAATTGGATGGTTGTTGTCACTTTATACAAATGAGGGACAAATTGTTTCAAGTGACAGACCATGAGTGTAGCAGCTATTGATATCCTTAATTGTGTTCACCATAGCTCTAAGGTACAATGTCTTGCATATACACATCGAAAATCTTCCACTGCATATAAAGATACATAAACAAATGTTGACTCATTTACTTAGATTTTGAACACTAATTAAACAAAGGGATTTACATCAAGAAGGTCACCAGTATTGACCAAGATAGAGTTAGGAATTAAGTGCCCTAACATGAATCCATTTGCTGACTTGACGGTGAAGTTGAAATCCTATGAATGAAGTTACATAGTCAAACCCCAAATAATGAACAGGTTCATCGTGCTTTTTAACTATTGAAGTTATGAAAATTAAGCAATTTTACTCCTATTTCTTGGATTTTGCTTTCATACCTTTTCACTAAATTCAATTCCTAGGAGAAAGGGAGCATCCAGAACCAGAATCAGAATCAGTAAAAACATGCTAATTTACTAATAAAGTAATGCAAAAAGGAAAAAAGAGAAGATAATAAAGCAAGTTACAAAGGTAGATCACAAAGAAAAAGAAGACAAATAGATGGCAGACATCAAATAAAGGTGATGCATTATCCCAAAATCTTTTTCAATATCTCCTCAACAGATTCAACATAGAAACTACACTTGATAGTTATTATACTACAGAAGGGTGAATATAGAATAAAAACAGGAAAAAAAGAGAGGAAGATAAATAGATAGTATAGTTAAAATTCCAATCTCTAACACCTAGAATGTGGCTCTAATATGTCCCATCTCTATGTTGGCCTATCTGGATTAGGAATTTCCAAGAATATGTTTTCTGTTTCTTGGTACTAAATTGTGAGCATCTTAAAACTCAAAACTCATTATCAAAATAAAATAAAGATTTATCCTTCATTTGGGAAAACATGTGTCGCATTACTCTGGTAGAAACTCAAGCAATAATCACCATTGTGGGACTGAATCTCATTACTAAAGCTCACAGTCAATACGTCTCTCATACAAAAACTTTCCCGAGACACGGATGTAGTTAACCAAAAGAACATATTCAAATCGGGGATACGATGGAGGCCTCTGCTCAAATTTAGTGGTAACTTTATCGGGGCCAAATTTTCTTGCCAAATTTTTAAGCAACCAAAAGAACTCCCCAGCAATAAGAACAAAGAAAAAAGACCCCCTATAGACTTCTTTCTTGTTTACTTTTGATAACTCAATTTGGTAAGTATAGATAATCACAACTGAAGTATTTCGCTGCAACAATGTGTAATATAACTCAGCCAGATATTGTGCAGCTCTTTTTAAAGGAAAGAATATTTTGGCTATATTGTCAAAATCCAGAAAAGGAAAATAACTCAAGAAAGCATAAATACCTTTTGGGTTCTCCAATTAAGGCTTCACAATTTGATGCATGAAATCTTACATTGCCAATACAAAGCACAAAAATACTGACTTCAAAAACAGCAGTTGGTAAAAAGGAACTAAATAATAGAGCTATATTCAAGATTTTACCGCCGAGAGACTTTGAACATCAAAAAGAAGTTGCAATTAATGATTC
Organism: Lycium ferocissimum; assembly: GCF_029784015.1. NCBI lineage: Eukaryota > Viridiplantae > Streptophyta > Magnoliopsida > Solanales > Solanaceae > Lycium > Lycium ferocissimum. Next base: position 2,836,972 of record NC_081347.1, read on the forward strand.
TAATGAGGTTGCTCCAAAATCCAAATGCTCTAGTTCCAAACAATTGTTGCATAGAAGGATCAATTCCGGATGCAGAGCCAAACAGGTCAAAGGCTACTAAATTATGGGCTTGAAGCTGTCAAAAGAGCATGAGAGAAAGAGAGCATTCAAACACTATATTAATTATGTAACCAAAGAAGTTATACAAAAAAAAAAAAAAGAAAAAATAGTCGAAGAATAAAACTACATGAGAAAGACGATTATGAGAAATACTACTCTGTATAGAGGCATATCTTGGAACGATTCTGTGGGTTCAACCCATTGTGTTTTGTTCAAACTATGTATGCACAATAGTGGTGATAGCAGTTGCATACTTGCAGAAGCAGAATTTAGATCCACACAAGATGGATCATTAGTCAGTTACTGTGACCATTGCTAGTCAAATTGCAGGTATGACAGTTTTCTTTCTCTTAATTCTAGCAGAACCTGCAAAATTATCCATCCAAAACTTTTAGGTAATATTAGAAGTTCATATCTACTTCTTTGTATTTATCCAATTTATTTCCTGGAAAACAAGACGGTCTAGAAAGTCTTATTCTCTGTAATTTGTTCCTGATGGCGTGGGCATATACGAAAGTGTTTAGGATAACCTGAAGGATATTAATTTGTAGGAAGAAGTAGAATCACAACCTTCTTAAAGTTTATTCTAGATCATGTAAATACAGTCCTTTAACCCCCCCCCCTTTTTTTTTTTTCTGATCAGCCTTATCAAATTGAACTATTTGGCGAATCATTCTTGACCACAAACATTGTATAGTGAGAGTTTTGTACTATTATATGTTTAAGTTGAGGGAAAAATGTTGTTAATAGTTATCCTTCTGTAGTTCAATCAAAAGTCATGGAGAAAGTAGGCTAAGATTTGGAAAGGGATAACAAAAGCAAATATCCTTTAACCATAGTTTTAAAGACCCAACGCCAAGATAGTAAATCAGGAAAACTGAACCAATCAATGGGCAGCGTATAAGGGCATAGAACAGAATAGTTACATATATTATAGAATATTCAATAAATTGCAATCTGCAATAGGTACACAAATCCTAACTTCAGAAATAGTCACTTAGCAATAACTGGAGAAACCCCAAAATAACAAACTTGGCTTAGTTCTTTTAGAAAACCCTTGAAGGAAGACTTAACATCACTAATCTGCTAATTTGACAAAAACATGAAATAAAAAGATCTAAAACTGTATGAAAGCAATCAAATAAGTATTAAGGAGACCTAAAGATCTTAACTTTTTTGCATAATTAAAAAATTCCAATTGCTTACTGAGTTACTCAGGCTTACCACCAGCCTGTTAGGAGATGGAGTAGTCGACATTTTCCTGTTTCAAGGTTTCATGCTTGTAGGAATCATCAAAATACCTATACATATTTAAATGGGGAAAAATTGACAGAAAAGTTTCAATAACTAAACTGCAAACAAAGTTAAATAGCAAAAGAAAAAGGAGTTTTTGAAGGTCACGAACGAAAATTGAGAGAACACTGAGTCATCCTGTCTTCTTCCGGCACCACAGAGCAGATTTGCATAGTCTAGCGAGAAGACGATATAGACATCCCTCTCGGAAATGGCACTTAAACGACGGTGCTGATGGCAAGAACAGGGAGAATAGGAAGAACAGGAAGAGTCCCGTGAAATAATGGTAGAATTGAGTAAGCTTCGTATTTTGTTGTCGAACCTTTTGCTTTTGCGGATTTCATTATATGTTAGGATTAATTGGCAATTAAGTTTTAATTGTTTGTAAAAATAGATAAATACAAATGTTTATGATCGTTAACCTTTATATATCTATAGATGCTGGCATTTTCACATGGTCTTTGTGTAAAGAAAAAAATAGTTAACTCTATTTGGGTTATTTTTTTAATTTAAAGTAAGGATTAATTTTCCATATTGCGAAATTGGCGTGTAAAAATAGATAAATACAAATCTAAAGTTTTTTTAAGTGTATCGAACCAAGTTAAAAAATGTTTTATATATATGGAAAGTGTAAAGCGTAATCCGGTGGAGGTTTATATATATATTATTCAATGGTACTATGCAAATAATACAATAAGCTAATTCACTTTAGGTCTTTGTTTAAAAATATATACAAGCTAAATTTGCTAAAGTCTTTCATTATATGTCGGAAGTTTCTTTTTAATTTTTGGTTTTTAAATTTAATTGGGTACAGTACCTCTGCTGTATAGAAAATTGCTTTATTATATCAATTTTATGTTACACATGTCAATTTAAAAATAATGTGTAGTTATATATATTATATATCATAAACTCTAAATGTACAACATTTAAACACAAGTTCATGTTAATATATTAAGAAAGATTTAAGTAAATAGGGTTGTTTTTGCCGAAACTCAAATAAAAGTATTTAGCGCTAATTAAGTCATACTAAAGTGTAAAATGTAGGCATAATCCCATAGAACCTACATAAATAAAGCATAATGTGTAAATCTTACAACCAAGTTTAATTTCCAAATAAGCAAACACGTGGAATAGGTGTAGAATAAAATAAACTAAAAAATCATCCATAAGGAAATTATTTGAAGCGGAAAAAGTGCACGGATTGCTGAAAGAACTAATGATCTCGGTTTTTTTTTTTTTTTTTTTTTTTAAAAACTGAACCCATTCGAACCCGCCGCGCAAAAAAGAAGACTAAAATACATAAAGATATATATATATATATATATATATATATATATATATATATATAATTTAGCGTGGTCATTAATGAATATTATGAAAAATTCAATAAGCTAATATTTGCTATACCTACTCTCTTTATCTGCAAGGGTTTGCATAAATAACATTTCATTGATATGTTAGTTTATTAATTTGGTTTATTTAAAAAGTAATGTATAGTTAATTGAACATCAAGGAAGCCCTAGTTCAACTACAAGTAATAATTTTTTTTAAGAAAGAAAGGAGATTAAATAATAAAGAAACATAAAAGTATTTAAATTCTTATTAGTCATATATCGGGAAGATAAAAAAAATGTAATATAAATGAAATAAAGCAAATCCCATTTTCAACCTTCTTTTTTTCTAATTCTCGGAACAAAATACCTAAACCAAAAAAAAAAAAAAAAATCGAAAATTTTTTGAAGCAGAGATACTAATTTGTTCTATTCTAATCTCAAAAAATGTTTAAAGAATTAATTTAAAAATAATATTCAAAATTAGTGTATGCAAATTGAAGATTAGGTATGCATATTCACAAAACGGACGTCTTCTACGAAAAGACGAAAACAAAAAAAAAAAAAAGAGAACAAAGGAACTCAATTATTGGTTATTTAGTTACACACTTTAGCTTTTTTATTTCGAAAATTTTCCAAAATGCCTAAAGAAATAATCATTTTAGGAAATTATTTCCCCTAGGTATATAAACTGATTAACCAAGAAATTCTGAGACTATTAAAAGACTCAAATAGGTAAAGAATAAATTTTTTTTTTTTTTTTTTTGGGAAAGAAAAGGAAAGAATTAGTTATATGTGTTCCCCTTATTATCTCCGTTATCCAATCTTAAATGGGAAAAAGGAAGACTGAATTTATTTTGTGTCACCTTCAACAATCGTAAGTATCTAAAGAATCAATCCACAATAAGGAAAAATAAGAAAGATTTTGCAACTTTTTCAAAATCGAGTACAGATATGAAAATAAAGAGTAAATATGCGAGATACGAGAAAAGGAAAAAGAAAGGCGGATAAGACCAATGGTTATGGTGTAGTGGCGGTACTACTTCATCCTTAATCAAGGAAGTCGATTTCTCTCTTTCTTTGTTTCTTTTTGGAATATTTACTTTGTTTTTGTGTATGTTGATTTGCAAAAATGAAAAAAAAGAAATTTGCATGAAGAATGATGAAAATGGTACGATTTGTGTGCAAAGGTTTTTTGAAGGTTTTTGGTTTTTGTTTAATGCATTTATTTAGAAGGGAAGATCCATTATATAATAATATATATATATATATATATATATATATATATATATATATATATATATATAGATATATAGATGTATATGTATATTTATGCATTTTTGGATTTCATTTTTGTTGCTCTTGTCTATCTATTTTGCTAAAATGGAGCCCATTTACTTTCGCTGGATTAATTTAGTGCAACACATATTCATCTTCCCAGGGCCAAAAGGGAATGCATCTATATGGCATTACCTTCGGGAATTCTAGGAGGACAGCTCACCGAGCCTATGGTGGACGTCGGTTGGGTTGTGGACGATTACGACCATGGAATGCAATGTAAGTACCAGAATTCTTGAAATAGAGGAAGGACCTACCGACCGATTTTGAGAGCAACTATAGTTCTTACAATTCCCTATATATTTTTTTCTTTCGAGAATGAAGTCTGGTCTATGAAAGTTATATATATTATGTTAAGCAAACGAGAGTAGTCAAACTAGAGTGGGACAAAAAAGCAGAAGCCTTGGTTTTCATTCGACTAGATCGGTTTTCATAAAGCACCTCAACAAAGAGAGGGTTGGGTCGGCTCATTCCTTTACAAATCAAAAGTAGTAAAAAGGTAAAGTGGGCATAGCGAGCGAGCAATGTTGGGCTTTGTGGTCGTTAATGGCAACACATTCCGGTAGCAAAATCGAAAGGAACCGTGCGTATGCTATAAATAAGTATAAGCAAGCCTTCTTTATGATCATATGAATCGATCGTAACCTTTCTTTCCAAAGACATAGATTGCAGTCTCTACATACACTAGTGGTGATAGCCCGGGTTTTGCCCAGGCCCATCTCTCTATTATTTTATTACTACATTATAGATAAATTTATAGTGACAATATGTATAAGACCAAAAATTCTTTATTTTTTTTTTTAATGCTTTGAATAGCTAAATGGTTATGCACAACAACTAAAAACTATAGAATGTGCAGCTTAAAATGCCAAAAATAGCAGTTAAAAAAAAGAAAATTGTGAAAATAAACACGAAAAAAACAACAGGTTAAAAAAAAAAAAAGAAAAAAAAAGAAGGAAAACTGGAGCTTAAAGACGACAAAACAGCGAAAAAACTACCATCTCCAAACAAAAAATTGCTCAGATTGTATTTTACCAATTTTCTACACAAAATGAAAGAACACCCAGCAAATTTATGCAAAGATTTGTAATACTCGCTGGACTTTGTCCAGAAGAAATAGAGAGAAGGTCGTGAGATTGTCATATATTCCTTCAATGATGTCAACAGCAAGAAAGCACTATTATGTCTTTCAGTACTCGGTTGTTCTATGATGTTTTGTTTACGTTTTAGAAGATTTATCAACATGATGAGGGTTGTATAATTAGCTATGCCTATTACAAGTAGGTTCATTGCTAACCAATTACAAAAACCTTCAACAACACCCTATAACCTTTCACCTTGGTATGTGACGCGTTGAGAATTGAAATTATGACCATGCATTATAATCCTTTACATGAATAGAGAGGCAAAAGCATAATAGGATGACAAAGCATCGTAGCATAAATTCCTATTTTAAAAAAGAAAAAAAAAGATAAAAAAAATGAAAAGAAAAGACACAAAGAGAAAAAAAAAAAAATTAAGAAAACTAACTTAGCACGGTTAAAAAAAAAGTACACTCACAAATTATAAAGCAACTAAATTTTAGGAATGATTATTTTCTTCTTTTTTTTTTTTTTTTTTTTGTTTTTTTTTTTTTTTAGTCCCTATTTTTCCTATTTATGTTCTGTATATAAATTTAAAAACAAAAGTGATTGTAACCGTTTGTAACTCTAAAAAGTAAATCACGTTTTCACTCCTTCTTTATAGCAAATTAAAAGCCTGTTTGGCCTAGCGGCTAAAAACAACTTATTTTGAGAAGTGCTTTTTTTAAAAGTACTTTTCGTGAGAAGCAATTTGTGTTTGGCTAATTCATTTGAAAAGTGCTTTTGACGGCTTTAAATAAGCAGATTGTGTTTATTAATCATAGTTTTTGAGTGTCAAATTAGAAAAACCAAGTATCAAATGAATAACAAATTGTTTTATGAGAGATAAAAATATCTATTACATATTAAAAGTTAAATATTATAATACATATTTCTTTAATTAAAATTTAATAATACATATTAAATTTTTTTTAATTAATATAATACATAGATAAATAAAAAATAAATATCAATAGTGATATAATATCAACACTATGATTTAAATATACTAAAAACTACAACCAAAACAAAATTTAAAATAATTCCACAAATTAAAATTTAACATAAAGAATTATTGATTAGAAATTAGTGGATTAATGAGGGATATACACGAAATGTGTAATTATGGCGATATTTTGTCTTGAAAAAATATTTTTTTGATTTTTCAAGAAACAAAAATGGAAGTTTTCTAGAGAGAGGTGGTTGTTACTCTTCTTGTTAAAAGTACCAATTGGCCAAACAAATTCAAAATAAATGCTTTTTCTAGAAAAAAAGCGTTTTAATCACAAAATAATTTACAAACAGGCTCTAAAGTTCATCCTATTTTTAAAAATAACCCTCCTCACAAGTTTTTTTTTCTTCTTTTTTTCTTCTTTATAACAGTGACGTATTTTCCTGATTTGAAGTTTCCATATCTGCTTTTAGGTATGAATTGACAAAATATACAAGCAAATCACAAAGAGCAATAAACATCCTCTCGAAGGGAAAGCATATAATCAATAATGAGTTTTGGCACCGAGTCAATGTTTGATTATGTTACTTTAGGAAAAGAACGAAGACAATATTCTTAAGAATTTCTTCTTGTGCCATCATAGGTAGACACAAGTTCTTATCAAGAAGAAGACATGAAGAAGGAAGTTAATGGCGGTGGAAGACTCATCGAGAGTGATGATCGGGTTAGTTTGCTAAGCGTAAGTATACCATTCAGTAAGTTTTAGTTTGAACTATTTACAAATAAATTTAGATATACGTTTTGGTGCTGATTTTAGTAATAGTTTCATTTAGTCATCTCTCCAAATACGAGATCTGTACCCTCCAAGAGCAAGGTTCTATCACAAAGTTTTACAATTTGTGTTTCAAGGACCAGAGGAAATTATTCGACTGATTATTTTGTTGCTGACATATATAAAACTTTGTATTTCACTATATAAATTTTACCTTTGAAATATACAACGACTAATAATGATTTAAGAATTTCTTTTATTAGTGCAATTAGTAATTTGAACATGAATTTTATAATGCCACTACTCTTCCCTTCACAACTTATCTTTAAACCTTTTTCCTC
>NC_081347.1:2844321-2894658 GCF_029784015.1 Lycium ferocissimum
ATTTGGGAGGATTATCGGGAACTGGGGTTTTTCAGAATCGGATCGGGGAGCCATTACGCCGACCCTGGGTACGGGCCCCTTTTACATACCCCCGGGGCCTCGAGAATCAAGTCGTATTGAGTTTGACTCGGTCGGTAGAAAAGGGTATTTCCTTATGCGGAAATAGCCTTTTGTCTTAGATAGATGACTTCGAATATTTGAGTACATAAAAGAGGCTTGCAAACACCTACTTCTGAATGCGTCGCGTTTCACACCCATGAATAAGAACTCACATGGACATAATTTCCATACATCTCAAGCGCATTGTCGCTTGGATTTGAAAAAGAGGTGAGTGCTCCAAGATAGACTCCTGGGTTATACCGGATGGGCTTCAAGAATGGTCAGCCAAGTAGAAGCTCAATCTGCAGAAAGTGTAGATTCGACTTTCGCCTGAAGAGTTTGAGCCCCTCTTCCACAATTTGCCCCAAGTTCGGTGACTAAGAAAGAGTTTCACGTTGTGACTAAAAAAGCATAATACCAACATAAAATCAAGAGGCCCGCTCGCCGAAAAGACGGTATCTAGCAACAGGGGATGCCAATGACGTCATTTCAACCGTTACTCGGAGCAACGCCAAAAGAGTGCAAACACTGTAGATCTGAGGCTCTTTTCCCTAAATTTATGCCACTTTGTTTACACATACTCCACAACAATCATCTTTGACACGCTCTCAATTTTGAGAGGAAAAAACTAAGTCTAGCCATGAAGAAGCTCAATTTCTGGTCAGAAAAGAAGAAGAAGAAAAAAAGAGTTTCTCTTCTTGAATAATGTCACGCCCCAATTCCGATGGGACGTGATGGGCACCCGACCCTTACCTAGGGCTGAGCGAACCCTCGGACTTTCACTGCACATGAATTTTTTTTTCAAATCTCTAAACTGAACAATCATAAAAGACATAGTGAAACTTGCAATTTTTGACAAAATCTGTAATTATACAAAATTTACTACACCACATAAGTTGACATATCTACCGGTGGAGCCGTTGGACAGACCGACATATTATACCCACGACGCCGTCCGCAAAGTCTCTAAATCACGTCGCATCCAGGGCCATGACAAACCTCGACTCGCGCTGTTCGGGGAAGCAGAGCTTCACAGTCTCCGCCTGAACATCTCCCGTAATAACTTCACCATCTCTGGGAGTACCAAGGCGGCAGATGACAAACGCAGCCCCCGAGGGACGGGGTCAAGACGTGAAAATGTACCGAGTATGTAAGGCATGCAATACAGAACCGTAACCATAATCAAAATACGTAATATAACCGTAAATACTTTACCGAATGCCGACGCTTACCGTTCGACCTAGTCCATACGCACTGCCTCATATGTCGAAAGGCATGTAGCAATCAACCTAACACTAAATGCTGCAGGTTTTACAACTACGTGCATCGTACGTCCAAGAGGTGTAAATCAGTATTTAATGTTCGGGACGAGATCATGGATCATGAATCCAAGCACATTTAAATGCCTGCACGATATCGTATCGAACGACGCGACAGAGGTACATCGAACAAGCCCCGTAATCACAATGTTTTGACATATGTATCGACCGATTGATTCGTGTTCAGAGTCAGTGTACAGAGATATGTCGCATAGATTCATACTGAAATGTGACGTGCGTAGATATGTCGAATGTGATTCAGATTCAGTGGTCGACGTATAGAGATATGTCGAGTAATATGTCCCGCCTCCCGCTTAGGACTCCGTTGATAGTCTCATAAATGTATGTCCAAGTCATGGATCTGATGATATAACGTGTCCCTACTCTCCGAGGAGTGGGACTCTGAGAATGTGTGGATCAGCGCATATCGAATCATATGCCAAGTGTACATACGTGTCCCGCCCTCTATCATGTCCGTGCTGATAATCATAATATGCCATCCCGGGCCACCTTCCCGTACCATCAAATCATAAATACATACAGATAACGTGTCCCGCCCGCAAGCAATGGACTTAGTGGACAATGCGTGCAGAAGTGCACGATAACATGTCCCGTCCGACTCCTGAATCGGGTAATCAGACATCGTGGACGTACACACGAGATCAGCACATGCCCTGCCCGGACTCAAAGGGAGATACATCGGGGCCGCGCACGAGCAGCAGTAGTGCGAAACATACGCATATAGAATCGACTCGATGAATACATACGCTTATTAACATCCGCACCGTAATTGTTTCCTGGGTTCTTTCCGAGCCAAGCACTGAGGAGTTATAGGCATTTGACATGCTGAAACCCTTCTGACTCTCTCCGCGATCCTGAGTCACGTGTACGGAGAACATTAAGACTTATAAAGATACTGTGATCAATAATCAGTCACATTCATACCCAAATAGTCATAGCGTAATACTTATATCAAACATTCATACCAAAATACTTGTAATCTAATACTTATGTCGTAATATTCAAATCGCATTATTCATAATGGAGCGTTTATATCGTAATAGTCAAACCATAACACTTCTTTATCTGAGTTACTCTATGACACTTATAGTAAGTCTAACATTAGCCAAAGGTTTCCAGACTTTTCTACGCTTAAGAAGGGCAAACAGACGACATACATAGGTCTCGGGGCTCAGGCCCACTTCGGGGTCAACTCCGAGGCGACGTACCTTACTTACATAATTTTACACTTCATAAAGTCATTCATAATAGTTCTAAGACAATCGGGTTCCATTTGTTCAAGTTCTAAGCGTTTAAACAAATTTTCAAACCCTTAGTAAAGATAAATGATTCAATTCTATTTGAAAGAAAAAGGACAATTTTTGGACATGAATTCCGAGGAGTAGAGTTGTCCCCGAGGTCCAATTTCAAGCCTAGTATATCTAGGACATGCCAGAGAAAGAAAGGGTAAGCCTTACATACCTTTTCTGCCGCTTACGCTACTCCAAATCCTCGTCCAAAGTTCGCCAAAATCTGTGATTTGGTCATGCTTACCAATTACTATTCATGAAGCTTTGAAATTCCAATCTTGGATTTGTTCTTGTCTGCCGAAATTTCGGCAGCACCTCCCCTGCAAATGCACCATCCCGAGAATATGGCTCGGCCCAGAATATCGACAACAACCACCACAACAACACAAACAATCATTATAGAGCACAATATAGCATAGCTAACCTTCTTTCCAACATAGTACACAAATTGCCCATACTAATTTACGCCCAACTCAATGCCAACATTCTCATATTCATTTACTAATCAAGGTCACTCCAATAAAATTCTAAATCACTCCACATCATTTTACAAAATATTCATAAGATGTACAAAACATACAAATTTCTCACCAAAAGCCATAATCCATCCAAAACTTCTAATCTCCAACATACATATTCATAACATGCTCTATCTTCCAATTTCATCAACCATACTCATAGTTTACGCCTTTAACAATTCTCATTTCCATAACATCACAAAATCATTCTAAGGTGACATAATCTCTCCATTCCAATTCAACACTAACTTAAACCATTTAACCTTCATTTTACATCATAGAATTCATCGACTTAATTTTACTCAAAATTTCACGTAAAATTTGTTCATTCCTTAACATACCAACCGCCCACTGCCACAACTACTACATAAGTATTTCATGATTCACATCCATTTCTATTCACTACAACCACACCCAACCATGCTAGATACAAGCAATTCATCACACCTATACAACAACACACATACACACACACACACACAACACCTCACACGGCTCAACTTGAGCATGCAATATTCCATGAATTTCATCATTTCTACATTCAATAACACACATAAACCATTCATAACACATAAAATAAAGTTGTTGGACCTCACCTCTTTCTTCCACTCGCCCACGGCCAAGGTTGGTGATTTGTAAGAAAGATTGTTTTTCTTGCTTCAACAATTATTCCATGATGTGTAGGACCTTTCAATTAATATGAAAACTAGAAGAGAAGGATTTTTCATGATCAATGTCCCTTGAATCTCTCTCTCTCTCTCGAGCCAGATATGGCCGAATGGCCATACTTGAGCCTTTCTCGGGGTTTTCTTGAAATTTCTAAGGCATTCAATTATGAGTTGCCTTCTAATTCCCTTTCCACACACATATATATATGATTAAGGGGGCACACACACATACCCCTATTTTCCTTTAAATTATTTTTTTCCAAATTTCTAACTCTCTAGAATTTTCGAGTAATAATAATAAGGATGATTCAAATAATCTTCTTCATAAGCTTATTCTATATATCCATGTGGGCCCATGGCCCACCTACTTAATATGACCACATAGTCATTAATTTCGTTAGAATGACCAAACTTCCAATAATTAACTTGGGCCCTAAATTTCTCTTAACGCTCCCTCCAACGAAATTCATAAGCCATTTGTCGTAAAACAAGGTCGGGAATTAGCCTTGTCCATAACTCTTCGCAATCAACTTAAAAATATTTCGACGTGCGAAATGCGAGATGTAACAAATAATCACCATCACCACCACCGTAGCTCCTTTTTGTTTTAACTCTGATTTCAATTTTCATTTGGGTTTTGAGTTTATAATTTTTTTTAAGCTTTATATGCAAGAAGTGAGAGGAATGCACAAATAGTTGTCTTTAGCATCACAATTGAAAGAATACTTGAAGTTTACAAAGCAAATTAAAAATTGAACTGCCTCTTCAAACTTCATACCGACGAATTTGAAATTTAACTGCAAAAGTCAAACTTCAAATCTGATAATCTAAACAGAAGCCAACTTCAAACTCGAAACTTTAAAGTTAAGGTTTGAAGTTTGGCTCTCGCAGATCGAGCCTATCAAATTTGAAGTTTTTCATGTTAAATTTAGGGCTTTTATACTTTAGATGCAAAGGTCTAAAGTTTGCTTTTGGCGGAGTTTAACTTAAGACCCGATGGTATGAAGATTTCCGTATTAAGTTCATGAATTTAATTTGTTATAAAGTGGTTAAACTTTAAATAGTTTATAAAGAGTTGACCATGTTTTAAAGGATACCAATCACATGCACTATGTGTTACATAGTTTTCTACCAATTTGAAATGGAAAACTTGGCCCAAATCTTTAGTAGATTTAGACTTTTGGCCCATTTCAGAAGCTTGTTTCCATGGGGTTGAATGTCGCGGCTAATCGAATGTCGCGGCTAATCGAATGTCAAAACAGTACAAGTCGAAACATCAAAAGAGGAAATAAATTATAGAAATACGAATTGACTATTTGAATAACACGAGAGTTGTTTGTCACGAAAAAAATGATAAAATCATAAGTTTCAAAAGTTTTTTTCTTTATTAGATTTCCTAATGAGTCACTACGCCAAATTAATTAACACAAAAAAGTACCCAGTAAATAAATTTTGTAGCAATGAAATAAGTTGAACTATAGCCAAAATCTCATTCATCCTTCGTTAAAGAAATTTACCACCAAAACAACTTTCTTTATTTCTAGTTCTCCCCGTCAAGTTAAAGAAGACTCGCCTCGAGTCGTTATAAAGGAATTTGCTTGTCCTTTTCAAAGAGGACTTGATACAAATAAAAACATGATTAGCCTACAGATACTGAAAGGACATCAATCCAAGTCTTGAAGAGCAGATATTAAAGACCAGCACAAAATAGGGACAAAAGTGCAAATGACCCCTAAAAGTCTCTAAAGAATGAAAATAATGGACATTTGCACAAATGACTCTTCTTGAGGCTATTATTTAAATTATGTCCCTTGTTAGTTCAACGAAGCTAAATTTGTCTTAAAAAAAAAAAAATCATACGACTATTTCTAAATGTCAGTGACATAATAGAAAAAGTGACAGCACAAAAAGACATACAAGCACATAAGCTAAAAATTATAGGGTTATGAATGTAACCCAATAATTACTCCATATGGTGTTTATACCAAGCTAATGAATATAAGGAAAATGACATAGAGTACCTATTTAAAATTCTTTATTACAAAATATATAGATACTTTTTCTTATTTACAAAACATAACGATATTTTACGAAACACGACTTTTTCTCATATTTTTTTTCCTTTTATTTTTATTTTTTATTTTTATTTAAAAAAATTATTTTTTAAAAAAATATTTTCTAAAATGATTATTTTTAAAAAAATATTTTTTGTTGCTCAAGGCTTTAAAAATTAACTCAAATTTTTGTGTATGAAAGTTGTATGAAATGTGTATATGTAAGCGAAATTTTTAATATAGTTTTCATACACAAAGTTGTGAGCGAAACTTTGAAGCCTTGAGTATGGTATGAAAGTTATATACAATGTTATTATAGTTGTATTAATTTTTCAGAAGACTAATATGAACTTTATACACGAAAAATCTGAGTGAAATTTTTAGTCTTGAGCGAGATATACACATCTCATACCGTTTTCATACATAAATTTTGAGCGTAATGTTTAAGCCTTGATCGAGATATACACATTTCATACATTTTTCACACACAAAATTTGAGCGAACTTTTTAAGCCTTGAGCAAGATATACACATTTCATACACAAAATTTTGAGCGATTATTTTAAGTCTTGTTTGAATGTTGTATGAAAGTTGTATACAATATTGTTGTAGTTGTATTAATTTTATAGAAATCTAACATGGACTTTATACACTAAAATGTGAGTGAAATTCTAAGCTTTGAGTGAGATACAAATTTCATACACAAAATTTTGAGCGGATTTTTTAAGCTTTGAACGAGATATACACATTTCATACTATTTTCATACACTAAATTTTGAGCGAACCTTTTAAGTCTTGATCGAGATATATACACATTTCATACACTAAATTTTGAGCGAAATTTTTAATCCTCGAGCGAGACAATACACATTTCATACATTTTCATACAACTTTCATACACCAAAATTTGAGCGATTTAAGTCTTGAGCGAAAAATAATTAATTTTTTTAAATAAAAAATATAATTTTTAAAATTTGAAAAAATAAATAAAAAATATTATTTAAAACAGAATAATCAATAAACGTCGATAGCCACTTCATATGGGAGCTAGTGACATACATCTCGCACCCACTTGCCATTTTATTTTTATTTTTTTTTTTTCCAGCTTACGTGTCAATTTAAAAAAAAATTAAAAAACTGAATTTTCTTTAAAAAAATGATTTTAAAAATAATATTTTTTTTTAATAAAAATGGGGGATAAGGCAGTGTCACCCCCTGAACTTTGACCAAAGTTGCTACGACACACCTTACCTTTTCAGGGGTCCTATTACCCCCCTAAACTTTTTTAAAACGGAATAATTACCACCCTAAGCGTTGACGTGGCAAGGAGAGTGTATTTCACTTTCTTTGGGAGAGTGAGAAGCACAAAATCTGACGCGTGTCATTTTTTAATTGGGCACTTCACATCACCTAATTAATTATCATAAAGGTTTAAAGTTTTTTTTCTCAACTGATTTTTTTTTTAAATGTGGAAAACTTAATTTTTTAATTAAAAATTTATATTTTCTTAAAATATGAAAAACTGAATTGTTTTTTAAAAAAAATCATTTTTTAGAAAATAATTCTGAAAAATTGATTTTTTTAAGAAAAATGTGGAAAACTGATTATTTTTTTATGTATGTGAAAAAAATCTAGTTTCCTGATTTAGGCCTCAATTGTTTTTATTAAGATTAAGATGTCTAAATCTGAATACATATCTGAATGATTAAGATGTTGTCTCTAGATATGAACACTGAATGACTTAGACTGTTTATTTTCTCAACATCTAAATGTGCATAGTGTATTAATTTAAACACAATAAATATACAATTCAATAAAATCGGAGCTAAAAATTAGAAAATAGATACAAATTTAATAAAATAAAAATATGAAACATTTATGCTTGCTAGTAATGATGGAGATGTTTGTAGTGATGGGTGGGTGGGGTTTTTGGGGGGGGGGGGGGGGGGGGGGGGGGAGGGGCGGGGAGGGAGGGGTTGGTAGGTGGGGTACGGTGGTGGTGGTGGTGGGGTGGGTGTAGGGGTAGGGTGGGTGGGTGGTGGTGGTGAGGGGGTGGTTGGGGGTAAGGTAGGTGGGTGTTGAACATGGTGGTGGTGGTGGTGGTGGTGGTGGTGGGTGGGATTGTGGAGTGGGGGTGGTGTTGGTGGTGAGTGGGGGGTAGGATTGGGTGTGGGTGGGTGGGTAGTGGGAAGTTGGGGTGGGTGGTGGTGTGGGTAGTCGTGGGGGTGGGTAGGTGGGTTGGTGGGAGTGAGGGGATGGGGGGAGATGGAGCCAGTGGTAAAAATTATCCATACAAAATACTTCTTAATGATATTAAGATTTTGTTCAAGATCTTAATGATTAAGACCTATTCAGACTAAATAAGTGCTTGGATCTTAATGTAAACAAATGCACTTAATGGTCTAAGGCCACCATTCAGATTCAGACCTCCATTAAGTGCAAACAAATGAGGCCTTAGTTTAAAAAAGGGGGCTTTCCGCATCTTAAAAAAATAATTAGTTTTTCCAAATTTTTATAAAATTCAGTTTTTCATATTTTGACAAGAAAAAACACTTTTCCAGATTTTTTATAAAATAATCCAGATTTTATTTGAAAAATAAAAGTGTCCTAAAAAATGAAATCATAAAAATCTAGATTTTTTAAGACATTTTTCAAAAAAAATCCAATTTTTCATATTTTAAAATAAAATCCATTTTTTCCATTATTAAAAAAAATCCGTGTTTTCAGATTTGTTTTTAAAAATAAAAAAACGGATTTTAAAAAAAATAAATCATATTTTTAGATTTTTTTTAATTTAAAATATCCATTTTTCATTATTTTTAAAGAAAATTCAGTTTTTAATTTTTTTAAAAAATTGCCACGTACGCGAAAAGTATTAAAAAAAAATAGAAAACAAATAAATACACATGTGGCAAGGAGAGTGTATGTCACTCTCCCATAAGAGAGTAGATATCAGCGCTTAGGGTGGTAATTGTTTTGTTTTAAAAAAGTTCAGGGGGGTTATAGGGTCCCTGAAAAGGTAATGTGTGTCGTGGCAACTTCGGCCAAAGTTTAGGGGGGTAATAGTATCTTATCCCAAAATAACTTGAGAAAAATTTCGTATATATTTTGTAAGAAATCTATTGGTATGTTTTGTAAACTGAAAAGTATCGTCATATTTGTAAATGTGCTCTATTCTTATGTATATATATGTCATTCTCCCATGAATATAAGGTAATATTGTACCTTATCTTATATGGTTATAATACTATTTGGCCTCTTCAAATGTCATTATATGAATTCTAGAACATTTTTTCACATTGGATAGGAAATTTCCAGGCATAAAGTATTGCAAATTGAGAATTCTCTCTTTTCAATATCCAAAAAAACCATGCACACACAAACGCAATATTTTTGTATTTTTTTTGCTACAAATTGATTTTTAATTTTATGTACCAAAATGAACTAACCTAATATTACAAGTACTTTTACTGATAAGGACAATGGTTGAGGCGCTTTATCATGTTAGCCTAAGTACAAAACTTTGGCTTTGGCAAAAGTATACGTAATGTACGTTACACGTACACATTTATCAATTATCATGCATCAAAAGAATTTGAATCTCAAAACCTCACTATTGACATAACTTTCTCTAATATTCTTACTCTTTCTTATCACCGATCATTTCACCTTTTTCCCTCTTCATTATTTCCTTTCATTTCTATTTTTTTTTTTCTAATCCGATGTCGGGTAACTGTATTGGGCCCCGATTAATCTGGAATTGCACTACATAAGGCTCAATGGGAAGCACTCCCTAATAAGATTTTTTCCACACTCAGGGCTTGAACCCGAGAGTCCAGACCTCTGATTAAAGGTGGAGGCATTTCTATTGCTAGCTACTTAGTAGTTTGGAATCACTATAACTTGACTGAATAATTATTTATATATGTTCAAATGGATCACTGTAGAAAAGGTTCTAAATACATTTCTTATCAAACCGCACAACAAACGATCAATAGTATTTACAATGATGTAAAAAGAATGAGGTAAATCAAAATCCAGTGAAAAATGTTACAAATTTTTTATACTATATTAACCATGAGGGTCACAAAGTCATATTTATTTATCCATGTAAAATACCGTGCTTTGTGTATGTTCATCTAATTATACTCAAAGTTTATGTTAGAATCTTAGTACGATTGTATATTACATGGAATTTCTACCACATGTATTCATTTATATATATAACAATTTCCTTTCGAAGATTATGCTGGAGTGGTAGGTACTCCTCCATACTTAATCAAAAATTTGAATTCGAGTCTTGGAAATAAAGTCGCATGTGGTAAGGAGTCTTTTAGGCCTAAAGTGAGATTTTTCGGCAGCGGATCCATATTAGTTTGAATCCAAAACGAATACCGAATACCGAATGAAAAATCAAAATAAAATTTATACAACAGTTAGAAAAATTCACGTATAATTCAACCTTCAATATGCCCCTCTAGAGGTGTATGGAGCTTATATGTTAATGATTCAACTGAGTTTAATATTTTTGTCAAAGAACATATATATGTGTATATATATATATATTGCAGAAAGTTTAATTAATTCTGCAGTAAAAATCTTTAAGGTTAAACCGATCCAGTATAAATACTCAATCTACATCTGATGCCAAAAGAAAGGAGCAAGTTGAGTCAGTAAATATAATATTTTTTAGCTCAAATTTTGATAGTAAGCACTAAAAAGTACAACCTTTACTTGATCAAATAAAGTTCCTCTCTTTATACATTTTTTTTGAAATATTTAACAGAAAAGTTACCAATTAAAAAGAATGGATTAGTCTGGCCCATAACTTTATGCTGTTTCCATTTTCTCCCCTTAAACTTTTTGCATGCCATATGTTCAATAAATAAATAAAAACCATAATACGAAAGAAAGAAGATAACCTTTTTCCTTAAATACTCATTGAAGCAACCATTTCTCAAACTCTCCCACATTCATAGCTATAGAGCTCTAAAATTTGCTCAAGAAAATGGCTAAAATTCTCCATTTTCTTCTCATTTGCATGTACATTTTATTTTCTTTGTTCTTTCCTATAATTTTCTCTGATTCTTCTGTTGATGGTTTTATTTATGGTGGTTGCTCACAAATAAAATATTCACCCGACTCGCCTTACGAGTCGAATCTCAACTCACTACTCACTTCACTAGTCAATTCTGCAACTTACTCGTCGTACAACAAATATAGCATAGTGGGGTCCACCCAACAAGACATGATCAACGGTCTATATCAATGTCGAGGCGATTTGTCCATGCCGGATTGCGCCACGTGTCTAGCACGCTCGGTGAGTCAACTCACTGAGTTGTGCCCGCAGACTTGTGGTGGAGCTCTACAATTACAAGGGTGTTTTGTAAAGTACGATAATAGTTCTTTTTTGGGCTCGGAGGATAAAACTGTGGTGATGAAGAAATGTGGGCCATCTAATGGGTTTGATTTAGATGAAATGGGCCGAAGGGATGCTGTTTTGAGAAGTTTAATGGGTGATAATCGGCTTTATAGGATTGGTGGGTCAGAAGATGTTCAAGGTATGGCCCAATGTGTGGGCGATTTGAGTATCGCCCAGTGTCAAGATTGCTTATATGAGGCGATCGGACGGTTGAAAAAAGAGTGTGGTGGTGGTGTTTATGGTGATATGTTTTTGGGAAAATGTTATGCTAGGTATACAACTAGTGGAGCTCATCTTTATGCTAAACCTAATCATCATGGTAAGTATATTTTGAAAAAAATTAAGGTACCTTTCGATATAATGTAAGAATTTACTCGCTTTCAATGTTTACATAAAATGGGTGAATGAAAGACATATATCTTTTATACACGCATTTAAATATTAGTTAACTATAGAGTAATATGCATTTTCACTTCACAAAACACCTAATATAGCTAAGTTTTTACCAATCTAGATATGTTGTATGATTGTACAAGGAGTAGCTAGAGATATTTACCGAAAAAGAGAGAGAGAAATATTTGGTTTCACTAATTCAAATTCTCGCAAAAAGTTTCACTTGGGGGTAAAATATTTTCTTTCGAGCTAGAACCTGACATCTTTGATTAAGGATGGAGGAATACTTACTACTCCATCATAAAATTTTATTATAGTTAGGGATATTCACATTTTTTGGGTACATCGGGATATTCACATTTTTTGAGTACATCGGGATATTCACATATATTCCCATGTAGTTTAAGGTTCTTTTTCTACAAAGAATATGATCTTGCTTTTAAGAAAACTAAATAAAATAAGAGCATCTAGATGAATAAAGAAGATCATCTTTCTATATTTTGTTTCGAATCATTTATAGAATTTAGCTATTATGCTTTGTTTTTTTAATATTCCATAGACAATAACTTATTTATCTTCTAGTGTCTATGATTAATTTTTTTTATATTAGATTATGCTTTTTCAAGGGGATTTGGTAGAATTGCCCTTTATATTTTAATTAATAATATGAAGTATGTATTTAATCTCTATTCATCACTTTATATTTTAATTAATAATATGAAGTATGTATTTAATCTCTATTCATGGCAGATTCTCATAGTGAAAGTGAGAAGACATTTGCGCTTATCATTGGATTATTAGCTGGGGTTGCTCTTCTCATCATTTTCTTAACTTTCATGAGAAGAATATTTGCAAGAAATGGTAAATGCAATTAATTTCTTACCCTCATTTATAACATTTTGTTATCTGTTTTTTTCTTTCTTCTTTTACTTCTACATTTTTATTATAATACTGTAATTGATTTTGTTTTCCTGTTTTTTCTTTTTCTTTTTGCAGGTAAATAAATTGTATAATAAATTCTGCAAATTTGATCTGCTTTTGCTGGCCTTGTACTCCATGATCTACATCAACTTGTCCTTTTCTTTTCTTTTTATCTTTAGTCTTTTTAGGAGAAGATTTATTTTATATTATTTTTCATTGAAAAGGAGATTTCTAAGTGAAGATGAGCTCTAAGGATGTGTAGTGTGTACTATAAAAAATAAGAACATTGAAAAAGAGAAGTAAAAGCCTGGCTCCGCTCTTTCACTTTGATGTAAAGAAATTACTTTTGCTTTTTGTGAATGTTGTACTAATTGGATACTTTCACATGTTACTTTGGATTATGAATTCTTTATTGTTTCATTATTTCAGTACTCCCTCTGTCTAATAATAATTGTCACCTTATAAAAAAAATTATCCCATAGTAAGTGTTATTTTAGGAAATTAAGATATAAATTGGCTAGTTTTTTTCCAATTCTACCCGTAGACAAAAACTGACATATTAAAGTAACATCTAAATGATAATTAGAAAAGTCATATAGTAACTTGGTATTGTTGGATTCCCAACGTCAAAAGGTTTGCTTGTCACGACCCAACCAGAGGGCGGTCATGGCGGACACTCGAAGCTAGTCTACTGAATACCTCAAAACGTACATCTCATAGTAATAACGGAGTGGCCCATGAAACTAATTCATAAATATCATAACTAGAAGGGACACATGCCCAAAAGTTATACACACACACACATACATATATATACACACACACACGCACATCATTAAACTGTACCCATACATACTAGCCGACATGGTACGTCAAATGATATAACACAATATGGACCGAAAGGTCACGCTAACAACTAACTGTACATATTTGTCTACAAGCCTCTACATGGAGTACATAACATAATAAGGTTGGGACAGGACCCCGCCATGCCCAAATGTACACAAAAGGATCATACCAAGCTAAGTTGCAACTCCGGAATAACTGGAGTACTCCTGTACCAACGGTGAGATGACAGCCTAAGAATCTGTACCATCTCCCTGTCTACCTGCGGGCATGAACGCAGTATCCACAAACAAAAAGACGTCAGTACGGACAAAGTACTGAGTATGCAAGGCATAAGAGTAACATATATAAGAAACTATAAGGTATGTGAATGCAACCTGTATGTCTGAACTATCCCCGAAAGTGAATCATGTATATAATTACTGCATATCTGAACTGCCTCTGAGGCTAATGTTATGCATAAATACTGTGCATGCATGCATGAGATCATATATATATATATATATATATATATATATATATATATATATATATACCACATAGGCATCATCGTATCACACACACACTATTGTGTGTGCATGTGTGTGTGTGTGTCATCGCATCATCGTATCATCGTGTGACCACCGATCAATATAGTGTGTGTATATATATATATATATATATATATATGTATATATATTATAGGGTATGGGAAAGGTGACGGCGTTATATACGCACTACCACTTAATCACCGGGTCATATGATGATACGATGATATACATGTGTGTGAGTGCATGTGTGTGCGTGTGTGCATGGGCGGTGGATGTGTGAAGGAAAACTTTCAAAAGATACATTGTAGAACATGAATCAAATGAGTCATCCCTAACTCTAAGAGTAGAACCATTATGGATTAACGTTACGTGTACGTTCGGTTCTCAAGGATCATGCCAAAAGAAAGAAAGGGATAGCCTTACATACCTCGTCGTCTCCTTACTAGTCAACGCCTATCCTCCTGAGTTTGCAAATCTACATTCAAGATGAGTCATACTAGTCAAGCCAATGAAACTCTCATAAGGTCAAGCTAGACTAATAAATGAGCTAACGAAAATTGGGCAGCATTTTCTTTATATCTTTTGCTTCCACCCATCTTCTAAACAATACACAAACATCAATAACAATGTCAACAATTTCATAATCAAGAGATCATATTCAAATTACATTCAAATCAATCTAAAACTTCCTTTCAAATTCCATTCATAGCCAACAACTACAATACAATACTTTATGACCTTCCCTACCATGATTCCCTTCTCCTTTATGACTTACTAACCTCCAAATCAACTCAATATAACTAATAAAGGGAAGAAAATATCTTATACTTGAAGAACTTCAACTCAAACAATCTTGCTTCAAAACCAAATCCACCACAACTGTAGCTAAAAGCAAGAACAATCATCTTCTATGAATTAGCTTAGGATTTTTAAAGCTTGATCTTCACTTGAATTAGCTTAAGATGTTTATGGAGGATTTTGGATGGTTGAGAGAGCTTGAAAGGTCTAGAAGAATTTGATTTTTGGTGAAAAATATGACCCCAAGTCGTGGCCCCTTTTATTTATAACAAAAAAAAATAAAATTCCAACGCCTCAACTTCGATAGTCAACTCGACGGATCGTCGATCTGCTCGACGACCGTCGAGTGTTAGCGTCAAACTGCCTGATGAGAGCTGACTCTCTGATGGTGGTTTGACGGTAGGGATTGACGGGCCGTCGATCTTCTACGGACCGTCGAGTGGCCTAGTTGTCACACTCAGTTTCTTTTGGTTCGTTCAACCTCCAATCTTCCCGTTACTTGCTGGACATAATTTCAACTCTCATACACATAGAATGAACATGTAGAATCTCTTATGACCTTGACGAAAACTTTGCTTTCTAAACCCAGTCAGCTAACCTACGGCGAAACACAACGTATAAGGTACGGTGTGTCACATTCTTTGCTCGTGCATGCTCTAATCAAGAAGAAAAAGTAGTTTATTTTAGTTATATAGGGATAATTTAGTAAACTTCACATACATTATTGATTTCTTCATATGCGTGTTTTTGGCTAAGATGACACTTATTATGGGATGGGGGGAGTAATAACATTACTTAGATCTCCTTCTCATCAACTATGGCTTAAGCTATTTTTTTCTTATATGTTGTCCTCAGAAAGTAATTGAACTAATAATTCATATAACAATTAAAAAAAAAAAAAAAAACTAAACGGGAAACAGTACGACTGTTAAACATGAAAAAGGGCTTTCTTAGAGAAAAATTGGGGATTAGGAGGTCGCGCGTAAAGTTGAAGTGTGTAACTGATTTTTTTTTAACAAATTTAAAAGACAGCTTATGTATTTACCCAAAACTTTATTTTGAGATACCCAGTAAACATAATTTATTGTATTTACTCTTTAGTCCATCCATCCCAATTAGGGGTGGGCATGGTATGGTAGATACCGATTATCATATCGTAATCGAAATTTTTTATACTGCGATTTTGGTATTACGGTATTTGGTATGCATTTTAATATTTTTGATATTCGGTACGGTATGCGATATTTATAAGTGAAATACTGAAATACCGAATACCATACCGAAGTATATAATTACATATACAATTCATAAATATTAGTATTATAATTGCAACAAATATATAAACTAGTATTAGTACAAAACTAATTGTCTAGATGTTCGAACTTTTCTTTGCCTTATTTGATTGAAATGTCTTTTTAGAGTAATTGATTTATGAAGGAGATTGTTTGTACTTTTTTTTTTTTTTTTTTTTTTATAAAAAAAATAGGTTTACATGTGTGAGGTGTTAGTACAATATAATTGAGACATTTTTTTTAATAGCCGAAGTCACAATTCTCTACGATATGAGTATGTGTAAGTCGAAGTCGAACAAACTATGGTACCAATTTACTATACCGCAAAATATCGAAACCGAACTTAAAAATACCGAACCATACCGAATTAATTTGGTATGTTAATGATATAGTATTTTTAGAAATCAAAAATTAAAATTACCGTACCGAAATTTTAAATACCGTAATATAGCGTACAATGCCCACTCCTAATCCGAATGTAAGTACTTAAATTCGTGTTTTATGCCAAATTGAATTTTTAAATTGATATCGTAGTACCTAGATTATCATAAAGGAGTCCTTGGCCTTGTAATAGATGTTTGTGCCAAATTCTTTTGGGACAAGGTGCCACTTGTGCCCCAATCGTCTCCAAAAGCATAAATTTTAGCTGGATGACCCTTTTCAGGTTAACTGTTTAGTAAATAATTACTCCCTCCGTCCTAAATAGATTGTTTCTAAGATAAAATTTAAAAAATAAAGGAAATTTTTTGAAATATGTGATCCAAAATAAGCCTTAGATATTGTGTGGTTGTAAATCATCTCATAAAGTTAAATTGTTTCTAAATATAGAAAGGGGATAATCTTTTTGGAACAAACTAAAAAAAAAAAAAAAAATCTTTTTAGGACAGAGGGAGTATTTTATTTATTTTTCTGCTTATGAACCTTTTAGATTACAATCTACAGATTTTTATTGAGCAAATTAAAAATCTTAAAAAATGTTAGATCATGTCTAAAAGTTTGTAGACGTTAGACGATATTTTAATATTTCATCAGTCTCAGGACTATATTTACACAACATTTAAAAATATGTGGAAAAAAAAAAAAAACTAAATGGTGAACTAAAAAGGTGCGTAAATCAAGCCTCCAAAAGGAACATAATGTGGCTTGAATCTCACCAAGAATATTATTACACTTTCTTCTGTTGCCTTAGACTTTGAAAGTGATAAAAACGTACTGCAAATTAAAGAGGCACTCTTATTTGTCTCGAATAAATATTGGGACGACAAAAGTTTATACCCATGGATCTAGACAAGTTTGAATTAATCAAGAAAGTTGTGGATCAATTAGATGATCCGAAAATTTCAAAGGGTCAAGAATAATATCATTGAGATTCACATCTAGAAAAAATTCAGATCAAGTGAAAGAACTTTTTGAAAAAAGAAAAAAAAATTGATGAATAAGAGAGGATAATGACTATTTTGGTGAATCAACAATTAATGGGCAAAATATTATATGAATTCCATAGCATTTAAATAAAATTTTATAGCATTAAACATTATTAAAAAATACTACTAAAAAATTACTATTTCCCACTGATTGCCCACTGAAAAATTTTCAATGGCTATTTCTCACTAAATGTTAGTGGGAAAAACCTAATGGTAGATTTCTCACACGGAAAAATTAGGATGTTACCCACCATTTCAATGGGAACTTGTCTCCCACCTTGCGTCCTCCCAATGAGAGTGCTCGGTGGGAATGAGGTAAAAATCATGTTTTATAGCACAAATTTACCACTGAATGTCGATGGGAAAACCTTATTTTTCTACTGTCTCTCTATGCTTCCACCATTTACAATCAATCAAAAATGTGAATAAGTGATTCAATAGTCCTTATCGTGATTCAATAAGTAATACACACAATGAATGGAAAATATTAGTGGACGACATGTTAAAAAGTGATTCAATAGTCCTTATCGTGTCACGTAAAAGTGAAAGGAATATAATGAATCAATCTTGTATATTATCCCTTTAATTGCATGTTCATGAGCTTTTTTTTGGCAAAAGTTATAGACCCAAAAAAAAGTGTATAACAGTAGTTGCTAACTGGCTTTTAATTACATGATCAATCATAGATAGGTAGCCAAAAGCTATAGTCTCTTTATGCTGAAAACATAAGCAATTATCCAAACATGCATGGGAAATATTCCCTTCACTCATGCTTTAAAGTTAGGAGGGACATATCAAAGATTATCTAATAAAGTTATAAATTCATAGTGGCAGAATTAGAAATTTCTCTGAGAGAATTCAAAATATAATTAAAGCAAATATAAAAAAAAAAGTCAAAGAGATTCACTATTTATTAGACATACATAAAAATAATGTTGATCTTTTATATACAGTGTAATTTTTCGGCGAAGAGGATTGGGATGAACCCCTTGCGCCCCTAGCTCCGCCCATAGATATATAGGTCCATGCAATTTCGCTATTATATGAGTGTCTTTGTACCAGTATATAAAGATTTGTGCAGTTTTTCTAAATTAGATTGTAGAGATTTTCTAATTCCCGTCATGTGAATAATTTTTTAGGTGACTCGATAGTGTTAAATTTTTTTACATAGTCAATGTATATATACATTTAGAAACATTACAATCGGGAGCAATTGCCCTCTTTAAGCTTAAAATTTAAACCTTTGGCTCCGCCATTGCCTCCTCCACCTCATAAAGAAAGAAAGAGAGAGAAAGAAAGAAAAATCAATTATATGGAACATATTATGTATTATGGTGTGTGTTAAGATCTATTAAACCCTAGTTTTGTTATGCAT
The DNA here is from genome assembly GCF_029784015.1 of Lycium ferocissimum. Taxonomy (NCBI): domain Eukaryota; kingdom Viridiplantae; phylum Streptophyta; class Magnoliopsida; order Solanales; family Solanaceae; genus Lycium; species Lycium ferocissimum. The sequence continues at coordinate 2,863,290 of NC_081347.1, forward strand.
TCAAAAGATGATTAGGTGAAAAGCAAAAGAAACGAGCTGTTTTGAGCAAAGAAATTAAACCTAAACCAATTATGAAGAATGAAGTGTGTCATTATTTTGGATGCATGGACTTTCCACATACTCAGATACCTTTTTTCCCAATATCCCTTTCTCTTTTGACTGTTTTTATATTAGGAATTGTGAGAAAAGGAGGTGTTTAATTATCCATGAAAGTTAGCATGTAAGTTGTAAGTTGTGAGCTGTCTCCTTCCTCTTCTTCTTCTTTTTTTTTTTTTTTTTTTTTTTTTTTTTTTTTTTAAATCTAAGGGGGGATGAAACATGAGGACTTTCGGTGGGTCATTCATCCTAGTCCTACTCTCATTCAAGTACGGTTAACTTTGGAGTTCTCATTGGATTCGGTGCGTTGGTGCTGATAGGATCGCATCTGTTGTGAGCTGTCTCTATTAAGTTAAAAACAAATTCTTGGGAGTTCCTTTTATGGTGCAATTTAAATTGTATCCTTTGGGATGATGGAGCGGTAAGCTATACTCCTTTATCCTTAATTAGTGGTCTCAAGTTTGAACTTTGCTATATACGAAGTTCCCTTTATTAGGGAACGGTTAAGAGCAGAAGAATCATATTCATCCCTCCACAATCCTTGTTGGTGGTTGTGTGTTTTCTCCTAAGCCAAATTTGCACCTCCACTTTAAATTCACAATTTGCTATTTTAGTTATCTATTTAACTTATTACTTTGTTGATGAATCACATTACTGCTTTATAATAGAGCAAAAGAAGAAGCTCTAAGCTTGATAAATTTTATTACATTCAAATTTTTAATTAATGTTTATATCAAAATACTAATTAATATATATCAATAAATTTACCTGTAGTTACAAATTTAGTTATGCACTTTGTGTTAAAAAAAAATTAAAAAAAAAAAAAAAAACTTTCAGAAGCATTTACAAACTCTTGCCTTCAATGCGGGACCATGTACTGATAGCAAACTGGATACTAACGGTAAAATGTATTGCGCCAATCTGAACGACTGCAGTCCAATATCTCTATAATGCAGATAAAGAAGAAATTGCACATTTGTCCTTCAAATAAATTAGTTGGTCTTCAAGTTTTGCCTTTCAAATGGGTTGGTCTCTAATTTTTGCCATTTACTCATTGAAGTTATGCCCAGCTAGACATAAGTTGTTTAAGGGCGTGCGACATAACTTGGAGAATATTATGATGCGAAAATTTAAGGGAAAATTAAGTTGGGTGTCCATTGAAGCATTTAATTTGTCATTTTTAACTCAACTATCCACTTTTTACCTAGATATACCAAAATTTCCAGAATACTTCGCGCATCGTTCTCTTATTTTATCAAATATATGAAGGATGATTGAATGAGAGGTCGAGCCATTACAAGATGAATTGAATACAAAAGGGGCTTTGTCGATTCGACTATTTAGTAGCCGTGTAAACATTTTTATAGAGTTCTGACATAAAGATTAAAAGTTGGTTTGTAGCATGTGAGTTTGTTGTTACAAAAGAGGTTAGCAACTTATATATAGCTTATATAAAAGAAATACATTATCTATACACTGATAATATAGTAATATCTACATCGATTCAAATTAAATGCATAGTTATATATAATTTATTTCCCCAAAATTTAAACTTATGTCAACGAAGAATTTATTTGTTACGAATGACAAAAATTAAAGACCAGACAATTGCCAACGACGGGTCATTTGCACTTTTGTCCCTATATTTTGTGGCCATCTTTACTTTTTTCCCCTCAAATAAAATAACTTTTTCATAAAGTATAAATTTATATTTTCGTATTTTAATATCTTATAAGTTATGTCCTGCTCCATTATAGAACTTATGCCCTCGCTAAGGCGAAGCCCAACCCAATTCACTTAAGTGGCTTTTCAGGCCCATAACATCCTATCTTTCCTTAAACCAAACTTACCACATTCCAATGGTTCACTTTCCTCTTTTACCTCAATGGCTTTGGAATGGGTTGTTCTTGGCTACGCCGCGGGTGCAGAAGCAATCATGCTCCTTCTGTTAACACTCCCGGGTCTTGACCCGCTTCGCAAAGGCCTAATAACCGTGACCCGAAATCTACTCAAACCATTTCTCTCAATCATTCCCTTTTGTCTTTTCCTCTTAATGGATATCTACTGGAAATACGAAACCCGACCCACTTGTGAATTACCCGAATCTTGTTCCCCATCCGAACACTTACGTCATCAGAAATCAATTATGAAATCTCAACGCAACGCGCTTTTGATCGCGTGTGCGATTGTGTTTTATTGGTTGTTGTATTCTGTTACGGGACTTGTTGTGAAAGTTGAGATGCTTAATAAGCGCGTGGAGAAATTGAAGGCTCAAGATTGATCGTGTCAGTTTTGTTTTTTCGGGTCGGATAAGGTTTAATTTTTTATGGTGTTGTTTAATTTGGATCATTTACTGTTTTATTGTGTTAATAATTGTATTAGAGATGTTATTGTAAGACTTTCAAAAGCTGATAAAGGGTTGTTTTATTAGTTGTCATGTTTTCTTCACTGTCATATTTCCTTTTTAATAACTACTTTGTTTTTGCTGCATTTGAGCCGAGGGTCCTTCGGAAACAGACTATCTACCTCCACGAGGTAGGGGTAAGGTCTGCGTACACACTACCCTCTCGAGAATCCACTTATGGGATTACACTGGGTATGTTGTTGTTTTTGGAGCCCGTTTGGATTGGCTTATAAGTTGGTCAAACCAGCTTATAAGTCCATTTTTTTTTTAAGTAAAATAGAAAACAACTTAAATTAATTTGAAAAGTGCTTAAAATAAGCTAAAATCAAGAAGTTGTTCAACCCAACTTGTTTATTTTGGCTTAAAAGTCGTTTTGGTTTGACCAACAACTTTACCCTTGTATCCCTTATATTTTCTATTAATTTCAATACTACCCTTACTACTAGAAACCTTTAAGCACTTTTATCCAAACACGTAACTGCTTATTTATAAAATAACTTTCAGCACTTAAAAAGTTCTTTAAGCACTTATACTTAAAAGCTACTTTTTATCGGCTAATTCAAACGAGCTCTAACTGCTAAATTTATGGGCTTTTCGGCTATGGAATGGGAATCTGATTTATAATTTTATAGTATCTCGTGCGGATAGTTTGGATGCCGATCTTTTTGTGTTGGTTTTTACATGTGTTCATTGCTTAATGTTGTCGCAAGTGTGGTGGTTGCATACATTGAATGAACCTTTATATTTCTTTGTACAGTTCCTAACTATTGTTAGCATTGTTGGATTGGTAGCTGCATGTATAGTTCTTAACTAGTTTTCTTCTTTAACTGAAAGTGGATTTCTAACTTGTAGTTTAAGGATGAAATTTTTGATCCGGTACTGGAAGCTAATTGGCCTGACTGAATAAGTATCGGAAGCAATGTAGGGAAGGAAAAAGTAGTGATAGTCCTCTGTCTTACGATTCTTTGATGAGCTATTAGTGTCCTTACAACTTTTACTGTGTGTCTTCTGGAAGGATGAGTTTTCAAAGGTTTTTAGTATGTCTGAATAAGATGCGGATAAAGGAGTGTACACTAATGAGACATGATGAACTTGCTTTGTTGGTTGATGTGTGTTCCTGTTAGTATATAATGTCATGTGTAATAGCTGCTTGCATGTTGATGTGCGTTCCTGTTAGTATATAATGTCATGTGTAATAGCTGCATACATTTCCGATGTTTATTGATTGTGTATTGTCCATTATCTAGATTAAGAGTCGAAGGTAATCTTGAATTGGCTATGACTGAACCTAGATCCATAAGTAGTAGTTGACAATAAAATCTGCTATTAAATTCAGTAATTGGCCTAGTTGTGTAGTCTGTGAAGAACTGCAGAGAATCTGAAACACAAAGAGACAATCATTTTATGTTTCTACAGAGAAATAGTATAAGCTATAGGTCCTCAAGAGAGGTCTAGGCATCTTTAGCTTTTAAACTGTCTTTTTTGATAGATGAGTTCGTGAGTCGACTTGTGCAAAATGTGTTCTTTTAATTTCTTTGCTGTCACCTATATGTCAAAAGATTATGCCATTTTTCCATTTTACAAGATGTTCTTTTGAAATTTCAAAGATTCATTGCAGACACTTGATTCGACACTTCGGCTTGCTATTGATTTGATGTGTTGAGTTCTCTTATGTTAGGGAAAACCTGTGTTGGAAGTGATTAAATTGTAATGTAAATCTAACATCATTCTCTTAACTTGCATTTAACTGTTAATTTCCTTGTTAAAATTTAACAGCCTCCTTTCCTTCTGTTGATCTTTATTCCGTTTTTGGCGAATGCGCTTTCCAAACCCCAGCTAAGACAAATTCCTTTTATTGCTCTTTACTGAAAAGGCCTATTTGGTAACCAGTATTTCGATTGTGAATATAAGCCTAGTGTCTATACTTGTAATATTGTGAGTTATTGCTGTTAGTCGATCAGTTCAGTATGCATGTGGAGAAGTTGAAGCTAAGGACTGGTTGATTCATCTGAAATTAGATCCATCTCCTGGATTTTTAGTTTGCTGAGTACCAGGTTGGGTTTATCTGTAGCAGCTAATTTTATTCTATGGCATCCGTGTCATTAGTTACAATCAGACCTTGCTACCTCAGTCATCCTTTATAATAACATTTCACTATAATGGCTGTATTCTCTTTGGAACCAACTTTTCATATTATGTTATATCGTACGTGTTTTTATAACAGCAGTTTGCTATAACAACTAAAATAAATCTTGACAAACGACGTTGTAATAGATAGGTTTGACTACTAGAGATCAACATGGAAAACTGATTAAGCCTTGTCTTAATCTGCTGATTTTTAGAATTATGCTATTTATTAGTTAGTGTTTATTTATGGTTATTCTCTTGAGCCGAGGGTATTTCGGAAACAGCCTCCCTATCTCCCAAGGTAGGGTAAGGTCTGCGTACACCCTACCCTCCCCAGACCCCATATTTGTTGTTTGTTTATGGTTGCTTGTTGATTGCTGCTTGGTGCTGCAGCTTGATGTGTTTGGATTGGAAGAGGACTGTTAAATTTCTGACTGATTGCCGAGTTGGTGTTGTCTCTTTGGTGGTTTGTTTTGCATGTTTAGTTGTTAATTCTAAGCTTCCAACTATTACAGCAAAACATTTTTCTACATCGTGGCTGTTGCGATGAGGATCTGATATATCAGAGGTATATTATCGATATTTTCTAACCTTTGTGTGTTAGTTGCAACGAGTGTCGTAAATTGTTGTTATATAGCATTGTAAGGTGTATATACATTGTATATTGTGCGTATAGTTCATTTATGTTTGGTATTAGAAATACAGTGGGCGCAACTGCTGGAACACTGGTTTTTTCCTAGATTGCTCTTTGTTGCTTAATCTTGAATGCTGTAAATACAACTGAATTGCCAACGTTGTTGTTCAATGCCGAGGTCTGTAAATGGTTAATTTGCTTAAGTAATTTACTTTAGCAAAATAAATAGGAATGGTTAAAGAAGTATGTAATTGTCATGTTTTTGTAGAAGGTTATTACTAGTAATGGAGGACGGATGTAGAATACTGGTACTATTGGTACCGGAAGCATAGATTTATGTGAAAATTTTTACGAAATAATAAGTAGTAAACATGAATTCATAATTTTCAAAAATACAATGATTCAGTCCTATAAACTTTGAAGATTGAATTCATAAAACCTATATCTCTAATCTGCCTCTGCTAGTAATGATTGCATTAGATGTCTCTAACTTTACGTTACTATGCTTCTTATTATTTGTGGAAGACTGGCATGATTCTAGTTCTAACTTCTCCTCGTTTGGCATAAAGCTTTTGATTCGTAGGGTGTAATCAATCAGAGAAAATCCGGTTTGTTGCCTTGGTAGGGAACAAAGGAACATATTGGGATATCATCTTTTCTTCCATTAGTAGGTCTTTTTGGCTAGTTTTTCTCTAATTATAGTCTAGCTGCAGTTTAAAAGAAATGGGACCTCATTTAGCCAACAAACAAGATTGGTTAGCTTACATGTCCTTTAACTACTTCATCATGTGCCTGCTATCTTCCCAATCAATCGGTACTGAATAATTCTTGTTGGGCCTTAAAAGACTTTTAAGTGTTGTAAAGATTAGTTTACCACATGTCTAAAATATTATTCGTCCTCAATCCGATTATATATTGTAAAATAGCGACATGCTAATATATTAGCATGTTGCTATATTGAAGATGGAATACTATGACCCCATTTGGACATGGTTTGAAAACATGGTTTCAAACCATGATTTCATGAAACCATGTTTTCAAATCATGTTTTGATATGCAATTTGGATGTTTTAAGTTGTATTTTTTTATACATAAAAACCCCATAAATTGTGAAAACTATCAAAACATTCTCATTTTCTTATACAATCTTACCAAATGAGCTAGTCATAATTCATAACAAAATTAGTACACTATTAGAAGGTCTTTCTAAAAAATACAATATCAATTAATCAAATTTTAGTTCAATAAAAATGAAAATTTAACATAAATAGTAATGTAACTACTCTTTAATATAATCCTCCCACATAAATTAAAGGTTGGTAGACATAAATATAGGTTGGTAGAAGTTGATGAAATTGGTAAATGATTGATGGGGTTAATTGTTAAAAATATCTATCAACTTATGAATTTTTTTTTACAAAATATAAACTTATGGGTTAAATTTTATATTTAAAAAAATTGAAATCATGGTTGCAAACCCCAAATCATGCCTTTTTGGATGATTTGGGGGTTGAAATCATGATTTGAAATCATGAGTAAAATCGTGCCCAAATTTGGTTTAGGTTCCGTTTCAAATACCGGCCAACGTGATGTGCCAAACGTATTCGTAAGTCGAATTTGTGTTTGATAGACACACTGAAAAAGAAGTTTAGGGATTCAATAGGAACAACACTTAATTGACATGCTAAAATTAAAAAAAAAAAAAAAAGAAATAAGTTTAGGGAGTCATATATGCATTAAGCGTTTTGTAATTGAAATGTGGTTTGATTGATTTAACATTTAACAAAATATACTAACATTCGTTTCAACAAATATAGGGGGAAAAGAAAATCAAAAGTGTGGGACCTACAAGGAATAAAAACCATAGGACTGATGTCTGCCCGAACCAATGAAATAAAATCAAAGAAAACTAAAGAATTTGGACTTACAGACAAAAAAATCAATAAATCAATTCCGATCAATGTGGCAAGAAGAATAGAAAATGCAACTAACATGTGGTTGATACGTTATGTCGTTCCTAATAAGTATTATATTATCGTTTTTCCCACTTGATATGTTGTACCTGTTTTAGACCTAAATTAATTCAAATTCATATCCTAAAATTACATTTTAGGAATAAAATGCTTCCTACAAAAAATAAATTATTTTTAAAATTCGAACTCAAAATCTTTAATTAAGAATAATGAAATATTTATCACTCCACTATGGCCTTAAGGATAATTTTCATTATCGTTACAACCGTCCAATTTCTAAATTTATCACAGAGTTTTCAATATTCATGATCCAGTTGGCCGAAAGCTTCCCTATCTTTAGACTTAATTACATTTCCCCCCTCTTTTGTAACATTTTCTTTGGCAATCGCGGCTGCGTAGTTTTGTTTTATTGCGAAAATTTGCTAATTAATTTCTTTTTTCTTTTGTTGATTTAGCAGTAGTCATGAGTATTAAGTTACAATTTGTTATTTTATTTTTCTTTTAATTGATCTTGTTATCTTTATATTAGGTCGAGTGACTGTAAGAAAGATTTTTTATTTTTTTTATTTTTTTTTATTGCATGTTACTATGAGGATAAATGTGAAAGTTAGATTCTAGAATTTTAAGTATCGCTTATCACTAGTCGAATTAAATGTGACTGAACACACACTATATAATAAAGAGAATTAGAAAGAAATAACCTTTTAAAAGGCTAGAAATGAAAGGTGGAGATCTACAGTAGCAATTACAACAATTAGACAAATAATGAATGAGATGAGAGATCAAAGACAAAAAATTTCTGATGTATAGGGACAATAGTTATAACTTAGGTCAAAATCAAATAAATCTCCTTTAAAATGGTTACAAATGAAAAGAGGAGACCTTCATCAGAAATTGCAAACAATTAGAGAAACATGAGTGACACGAGTGATCAAAGACGAGGACTTTCTGATGTATAGGAATAATAGTTACTATAACCTAGGTCAAGCTCAAATAAATCCCGTTAAAAAGGTTATAAATGAAATGAGGAAAAAAAGAACATAAATGGTCTAGTGATAGAGTTGTTCAATTTCGGGGTATATATCTGGATACGATTTCAAGTTGCTACATTTCATTTTATTTTTTTAAATGAAACAAGGAGATCAACATCAGAAATTATAACAATTAGACAAATAATGAATGACAGGAGAGATCAAATACAAAGAAGATTTTCTGATGTTGGTGTCGGCAATGAATAAAATACACCACGAAATTGCAACAATTAGACAAAATCACACTCTAACTTGGTGTAGTTTCCATACGATTCATAAATTGAATATTCTAATTCCAAGGTTTAATTATTGTATTTTAATCATGGTTATCGATACACGAACCTAAAGACAGCTAAGAAATCGGCGCAAGTGTTTATTTTATTTTTTGTTTTGGTATCTGACCCCAATTTGTTCTCTTAAGAAGCTGTCAATTCTGTGTGTTTGGGTGGTCAATCTACTTTTTCTTTTAAATAAATGTTAAAAAATATCAATTTACAATGAGGAAAACATAATGACTTTTTAAGACGGTGGCAATGGTACTGATTTTAATAAATGAACTTGGACTTTTGATTATCCAACCCGGTTGTATTGGAGTAAATCACAATTTATCATAGACGAATCTAAAGTGTATTCGTCGGGAGAAAATGCTGAGCAAAGCTGCTTCGCTCTGATGTTTTGTCTTAAGATAAATCTCCGAGCTACTTTGCTAGAGCGGGTTTATGCTCACCGTCTATGTCTTTATTTGAAAGTTATTTCCTTTATAAAGAAAAAGAGTGGGAAAACTTTGATGTGAGGAAAATCAATCTATAAAAAAGATTAATTATCTTAAAATCTCTTAATTTTTAAAGTAATTTCTGCTAAGATAATAAATCTTATCATAGGTGCACACCAAATGGTTTGACTAAGCATTCCTTATCTAGAGATATTGTCACGAAGATAGATTTGAGGGGAAGAATTAAGAAGTGACATTTGGAAGCACACTTTTTAGATTTTCGAACCTTCGAATTTGAAGATGTAAGACGAATAATGACTCTCTTTGTTGCGATATATCATGATTTTTTTTTTTGTTGGTTGAAATCTTATAGTATATATTAAGAAATTCATCAAAATATTTATAAATGTTTGATTATAAATTAAGTTATTGTTATATAATTACATATAAGAATTTATTTATGCGTGCAATTTATCATATTTTATTTGTTTTGCCACGTCATTTAGAATCTTACGTAATCTCTTCTTCTTTTTTGTCTCTTTTTTATAGAAGGTAGATTTGTTTTTTCTCCGTAAGTTACATTGTCTTCTTCTTTAACCATAAGACACATCATGATTTAAAATTTATTAATATACAAATTAACATTGTAAACAAAGTCAACAATTTACGTAAGTTTAAAGTAAGAAAAGAAAACATTTTGTCTGATCTCAAATGGCTCCGTTACATTGATTAAATTCAACGGAAATAAAATGGAACTCTTACCAACGGTCTCAGAAATTATTTAATAACGATCTTTGTTAATAACAGTATAAAAAGTTATAGTTTTGTTATTTATTGAGGAGCCGTTATATTTTAACTTTATATATTATCAAAATATTAACAAGTTTCGCTGGAAATTGTAAATGCAACATATAAATATGAAAAAACATTACTCATCATACCGAAATATTTGTTTGTTATCCATTCTTGAGACAACTATTTAGTAATGGCCTTTTTATTTTTTATTTTTTACACAATTCATGAATCTTTTTACTACAGTTTAAAGATTAATTCCTTTTGAACAAACTGAAAAATCTTATGAGAGAACGTTTGATTACGTCTAAAATTTGTACAAGACGTCTAATGTTTTATCAGTTCCGAGAGCTATATATATTTACACAATTTTTAAAAATAGTGAGAGGATCTAAATAGTGACCTAAAATGAATATTTACGTAAATCGGCTACAAATTTTTTATATTCAAATTATTTTAGTTATAAGAGATTTTGTTTCTCGTACGCGGATCTTGTTTATTTTTTCTTCTTTTGAAACGGACTGAATAATATTATTGACTTTATATTCGGTTGGAAAAAGGATTATTTTTTAAAGAGTTGTTAAAATTTCAAACTTTGGATGACAGCTATACGTTGAGCATGTTAGCCTTTCAGGTGAATGGTGTCCTATTGTTCGAACTTTCTTTGCATTATCTTTATTATTGCCTTTCCAGTGAGACAAAAAGGAATTAATAATACAAGTTGATAAAAAAAAATAGTATTTGTTTCTCATCTTGGTATTTATTACATGCTGAGACTCAGACTAATAGGATTTGTATAAAAAAGATCACTTTGGGAGTAAATAGTTTCCTATCAAACACGGCTTCATCCTCGAGCTGTTCGAAGTCGAGATCTATTGTCTCTAATTAAGGATGAAGAAATATTTATCATTCCATTGCAAAAAATAAATAAATTATGAGAGTTCGAATCTATTTGGCAATGATCACAAGTGGTTAAAACTTGGTAGGATTTAATATGACGCAAACATGTCGGAAGTAAGTGTTTGAGATTATTCACATTTGAATATGATGCGAATATGTTGGAGCATATTTTAAATAAGTGTTTGTTTATACATTGGCCTGTTATTTCGATTTCAAACTTGAAATATGAAATTTAAAGTCTGAACAACAGGTTTACTCACAAAAATTCAACTAAACTTTCTTGTTCAAATACAACTTTAACTTTCAAATACTATTTTTCAACTTAACTTCAAATACTACTTAAAAAAAAAAAAAAAAAAAAAACCAATTCCTGTCCAAACTCATCTTAGTTCAACATTGTGCTCAAAATATCTGGAGGAAACTTGAAAGTTTTAGAAGTGAAGTTATTGAGTATGATTGTTGTATAAATCCAATTCAAAATATATAAGAGTTAGCCAAAAATTTAGGCTAAAACAAGTGAGGTTATGCACCAGACCAAAATCCTATTACTAAGCACATACGACCAAAGATCCTCGGAGCAAGGTGTCATCGAACTCAAGCGGATGCTCATACGTCACAAGATCGAGAGAAGGAGGGATCTAGATCAGAACGATTGTCTAATTCAATAGCCGAAGTACGAATATCTAAGGGGAAGAACGTAACGTCTTACGGCTCTTAAACTAGATTAAATTGAATAAAAACCATATAAAAGTAATTAGGAGAAGGAAAAAAATACAAGAAGACATATTGTTGGCGTGAGCGTCCAAGTATTGTACCGCGCTAGCAATACAGTCGGTTCAGACCTCTTTTCAGCATAGCACCTGAGGCTAGCATTTGCATTGTGATAGCACCTAAGCCTCAGTTTCTAGCGCGATAGCACCTTAGCCTAGCATGTGCATAGCGCTGAAACTGAGGTTCAAACTAAGAGCCGCCAAGAGAGGCTCAAACTTTTTAGCAATGAAGTAATTCCAATTCAAAAAAGACAAATATAGAATAAGTCTTACAAATTACTGGTACTGGCAATTACATCTGCCGTCGTGCTCTTGGTTATGCATAGAAGACTTTGAAACCTCCAAATTTGATAATTTTAAGCATTTATTTATTTCTTCATGTATTAACATTTTTTTGCCATTTCTGCCATTAATCTTTAAAATCTTTTGCTCAATTTGTTAAGTGGGATCATGTTTTTTCACCTTTTTAATAGTTTTAAGTCCTAAAAACTGTCTTTTCAGAAATCCAAAATTACTGATTCCAAATTTCCAATAACTACTAAAAATGAAGTACTATCCAAAAATGCTTTCTTCCCCAAAGTGAAGTTTATTTTTGGATGAAAAAATGCTTTTTCTACTTTTGAATTTGTGATTTGCTAGTTGTTAACTTTTTTTTTAAAAAAAAAAAAAAAAAAAAAACTTTATATAATGGGAAAGATGAGGTAAGCTCTTGGGATCTAAACCACAAAAGAAAATTTAAACGAAATATGAGCTACTTTATGAAAAGCTTTGACAATGTTATATATTTTTTACCAAATTAATCAAGGTAAAATATGAGTAATTCATTCGCATATTTATCACTTAATTAGGTTATACTAACCTAAATTTGTAACAGTTAAAGTTAGCTTTTTCTTATTTGATATAAACATTATCAGATGAGTGTTTATCCAAGTTTTAATTTTATTACCGTTAAAGGTTGTGACGGGATAATAAATATTCTTTCATCCTTAACTAAAGATCTCATATTCGAACCCTGAAAATGAAATCATCTTCAGTAATGAGCGCTTTACCTCCAAATTGGAATCTCTCAACGCTCTAAAACCTGCATAGAACATCAAACGATTTTTTTAAAAAAAAGTTTTAACATAAGAACATGTTCGAACCCTAAAAATAAAATCGACTTTAGTAAAGAGCACTTTACATCCAAAATGATCTATATATAACATCGAAAGGAATTTTTTTTTTTTTTTTTAAAAGTTTTAATCCCATAAAAGAAAAGTCTTTATTTCTCTACCTCCTCTTCTCACAAGATTCACCGACAATTCCGACCTAAATGACCACCATTTTTTTTTTTATCACTTTATTTGCTTTCATTTTTTATATTTTAGTAGTTAAACCCTTACTTCTTTTTCTTCAATTTTCTATTCTACTATACTCACTCCACCTATTTTATTAATTATATATTGAACAATAATTGTTTTGGAGTACCAAATTACAGCAAAATCCATCAAATTCATAACACTTCTTTCCCAAATCCCAACTAGTATTTCTCTATCTTCCCAGCTCACACACACACACACACACACACAAAAACACTCTCTCTCTCTCTCAAAAAAAAGTAAACTACCAACATGATATCCACTCCTTTGAAGAACAATTGAAGCAAAAAAAAAAAAACATCAAAAAACCTCTTTGGGGGGTTTTAGGTATTGTGTTTCCCTCAAAATGAGCTCAAAAATCTTGATTTTTTTCACTATTTTAGTTTCAATTTTCATTCTTACAACATCAGACATTGTCTCAGACCGTACTACATTATTATCTATTCGATCTGTTTTACGTGGTCGTTCACTTTTATGGAATATTACAAGTCCAACATGTTCTTGGCCTGGTGTTATTTGTTCACCTGATAAATCATCAGTTCTTGAACTTCATTTACCTGGTATGGGACTTTCAGGTCAAATCCCACCTGGTTTATTCTCAAATCTTACTAAGTTAAATTTCATTAGTTTAAGGTACAATTCACTTTCAGGTGTAATACCAAATGATTTGTTTACACCACTTCATGATTTAAAGAACTTGTACCTTCAACATAATTTCTTTACAGGGAAAATACCTGATTCTATTTTTAATTTGAGTAATCTTGTAAGGGTCAATCTTGCTCATAACAATTTTTCAGGGTTAATCCCTGAAGATTTTAATAAGTTGAGGGGTTTAGGTACACTTTATTTGCAAGATAATGGATTTTCAGGTCAAATACCTGATCTGAATTTACCTGGTTTGGTTCAGTTTAATGTGTCTGATAATCAGTTAAATGGTTCAATTCCTAGTAAACTTTCAGGTCAACCTAAAGATGCATTTTTGGGTACTTTACTTTGTGGGAAACCACTTGATTCATGTAATGGTGGGGGAGATAATGGGAAAAAAAAGAAACTTTCTGGTGGAGCAATTGCTGGTATTGTAATTGGTTGTGTTGTTGGTTTGGTTTTGCTTCTTTTGTTGTTATTCTTTTGTTGTTGTAGAAAAAAGAGTGATAATCAAGAAACAAGATCTGCTGATGTAGCTGGTGTTAATAATAAACAAGTGGAAGTTCAAATTCCTGAAGAAAAAGGTGTTGAGAGTAATAATGGTGGTGGAAAAGATGGGTTTTTGGGTAGTGCAATTGCAGCTATTGGAGTTGGTGGGGGTAAAGATAAAGGAAAAGCTGAGGCTGTTTTAGCTGATGGAAAAAGTTTAGTGTTTTTTGGTAAAACGGCTAAGAATTTCAATTTGGATGATTTGTTGAAAGCTTCTGCTGAAGTTTTGGGCAAAGGGACATTTGGTACTGCTTATAAGGCTGCTTTGGAATCTGGTATTACATTGGTCGTGAAAAGATTGAGGGATGTAACTGTACCTGAGAAAGAGTTTAGGGAGAAAATTGAAGATGTTGGGCAAATGAATCATGAGAATTTGGTTCCTTTGAGAGCTTATTACTATAGCAGAGATGAGAAGCTTCTTGTTTATGATTATGTCCCAATGGGAAGCCTTTCTGCACTTTTACATGGTAAGAATTTTTTTTTTTTTTTTTTTTCATGCCATTGTAGTACAGTAGTGTTGTTTACCATTTACATGATCTGCAAATTTTATTTCTCTGATTGACATTGATGCTGCTGCTTTCTGTGTTGCCCGGACTCTTAAAATGTTGATTGTGCATGTTGGATCCTCCAAAAGTAGTGTATTTTTGAAGGATCTGATACGGGTGCGGCAAGATTTTTGGAGAGTCCGAGCAACATAGGCTGCTTTTGCTGATTTTGTGGAACTAGTGAATTTGGACATTCATTTGTTTTCTTGGATCTTGTTATCTGAGTTGTGTAAAAGTTGTTGCTTTTGGCTAATGTGCTGTAGTTGCATTATTGTGTCCCCAAATGTGTTCACGAGATGCATTTAGAATAGTTCAAATGAAGCTTCCTTTGGCATTGGAATGAGGACCACTTTTTTTGTTTTTGCCTTTAGATGCTGAATTTTCAACTTATACTGTCAATAGTATTATGTAAACTTGATCTATCATTGAAGTATGCTGCTACATTGTGTATGTTTAAGCTGATTTTATCTTAATCTGATATGATAAACATTGTGTTTAGTGAATATGAAATCTGCCTTGTCTTATATGTTACTCCACCTGGAATGGCTTTACAATCTGCAATTTATGCTGTACGAACTCGTGTTTTCATCATTTAGATTGACACTAATTTTATCCACAAGTGAATGATCTGCACAATTTTAGATTTCGGAGGAGTTAAGGATGAAGTTGTAAAATTTCATTTATGATTAGGACAGAACTTGTTAGTTCACTGATTTCAACAGGGCGACACAAGATCATATAACATTTGATCCGTTTGTATGGATTTAAGCCAAATGTACCTTTGTTTGTTAACGTATCAACTACATTCTGTTAACATTTAATCGTATAACAGTCATGCTTTCTGTGGAACCGATCTTTCATGTGATGTTATATCACATGCTTTCTATAACATTAACAGCATTTTGCTATAGTAGCCAAAAAATATCGGAACAAATGGTGCTGTTATATAGAGGTTTGACTGTATATGTTGGCAGTTAGAAAGTATTATTGCATAACTTTTATGTCACAATAGTTGATCATTCGTCTCTTTTTTTTTTTTTTTTCTACAGGCAACAAAGGAGCAGGTAGGACACCATTGAACTGGGAAACAAGGGCCGGCATTGCCCTTGGAGCTGCACAAGGGATTTCTTACCTTCACGCACAAGGCCCCTCAGTTTCACATGGCAACATTAAGTCATCCAATATCCTCCTCACCAAATCCTATGAGGCCCGTGTTTCAGATTTCGGGCTTGCTCAACTCGTCGGTCAGTCATCAACTCCCAACCGCGTTGCAGGTTACAGGGCACCAGAGGTAACCGACCCTCGTAAAGTCTCCCAAAAAGCAGATGTCTACAGTTTCGGAGTCTTGTTGTTGGAACTCTTAACGGGGAAGGCTCCCACGCATTCAGTAATGAATGAAGAAGGCGTTGACTTACCGAGATGGGTTCAATCTGTTGTACGAGAGGAATGGACAGCTGAAGTATTTGATCTTGAACTCCTTAGGTACCAAAACGTCGAGGAGGATATGGTCCAACTCTTGCAACTTGCAGTTGATTGCACTGCTCAGTACCCAGATAGACGGCCTTCAATGGCCGAGGTCACTAGCCGGGTTGAAGAACTCTGCCGTTCTAGCTTCATCGATTCTGGAGGCGACATAATTGACAATGCAGAAGTGCAAACTGCATGAAATTGATCAAGAAAATTAGTTCCATCACATTATTTGCCATTTTTTTTTTTTTAAAACGTTTTCGATTGAGCATTTCGATTTCTTTGTTCATTCTTGGAGTTCTTCAGTGAAGATCAATTGTTCATTTTTTTTTTTTTTTTTTTTTTTTTTTAAGGATTTATTTTCCAGTAGCAACAGAGTTCCATTAAGTTCTGGTTGGCAGTTGAAATGGGGCTGTTTTTTAGATATTAATGTATTCTTTTCTGAAGGTGTGATGAACTGTATAAATAATTGAGATGACCTTGTAGTTACAACTCATTGCATAATTTTTGGATTCTTTAAGATTTGCTTCTGATTTAAGATTGATTTGTTGGTAATTATCATTAATGTTGTGTAATGTCAACAGCCAGCAATGCCATGTGAGTTTATTCCTTTCAAGGGGTCTAAAGAACCTTATCAAAATTTGAAGAGACTTCAATGTCTTTCTCCGTCCGTTTATAGTTTGATCTGTACATGTATTTTCACTATTATTTTAATACAAGCAAACAGATATCTAGGATCATTTCTGTATCATTTCAATTAGGTAAACATCAAAACAGATTAAAGCCTACCAACCACTGTGAAAACTAGTTTTTTAATTATATACACTGACTGTGCAAATGAATTTTTACGCTATCAGCGTATTTAGCTCGTTATAGCAGGTTACTTAATTTATTTTCCAAGTTGATTCTTACTTATTATGGTCGGTTACCGGTAGTTATTTTACTTTCTTACTTTCAGTATCACTATATATTTTGCAGCAAATTACTTGATTTATTTTCAGGTTGATTCTTACTTACTATGGACGTTTAATTGTAGTCAGGGCAGATCTATTCTGCTTACTGGCTCATGTTTATAAGTATTTAATTGTAAAATAAGTTATTATTGTAATATTAACTTGAGCAAAGTTATAGGAATGCGTAAACTTTAAATCCTGGATCCGTTTCTGCTTGTAGTTATCTTACATCTACACTATCGATGTATTTAATCCGTTGCAGGAGATTAATTGATTGTTTTTCAAGTTGATTCTCACTTGTTATGAATAATAATTACATTTAGGTGTCTTTTAGACATTCATAGAAGTTATATTCAGTAAGAAATTTACTCAAACTTTGGAGATAAAGAGAGGTTGCTTGTATAGTTAACAAAAAGAGACATTTTTCCAACTATACAAAGAGACGTTGTTCCAAAAAAATTACAAGTTTGAAAACGATTTTAAAACTACTTTCCACCAGACAAAATTGAATTAGAAGCAAAATCAATTTAATCAAGTGTTATTATTCTTGAAGTTATGAAAATCATTCATTTGCTTTTGAATAAACTAATAGGTACTGGTTAGTATTCGTTCAAAAGAAAAAAGGACCTCGAAGGAATAAAAATATATATATTTTCATAACAGTAATATAAGTTTAATAAGCCTATCTGAGTGGTATTGCATGTGCTTTTATGATTTTGAAAAAACCCCTTTTAACAGAAAAATAAAATTTGAAAAGACAAGGATACCCTTCAGCAACAGAGCTACAACAATTAAGGAGTCACAAAAAATCAGACTAATAAACTCTTGTGCATCTCATTTCATAAAACAGATTTAACTCAATGTTTAAGATGTTAAAAACACCTTATTTATCATATTAGTGATAATAAAGTTATAAAAAATGAAATGGAAAAGTTAGCTGTTAAAGAAAAAATCACATGAACTGAGAGAGTGATAGTATTAAACATTTTGGAAAGTTCTGACCAAGAAAGAGTATCATATGTTCCGTGTTTCAAGTAGTCAATATGCCAATGCCTATTATGAACAAATAATAATTCTTAAGTATAATTTATTACACTTAATAGCTGCAACCAAATATTGAAACATATAAAATATACAAGTTGGTCACTTACATTGCAAAAAAAAATAGCCCAAAACTTACATTACAAAAAATAGCCCAAAATATACAAACATATACAGACACTTATACCAACATATACAAACATATACAAAGGCACAGAGAGAGTGAGAGAGAGAGAAAAGTTTGGATCATTTTTTGTAAGAATTAAAAAAAAGGATCAATTTTGGTAGCATTGTTGCCCCAATTAACATACTATGTAATTTTCTCTTAAAATAAAGAGGTAAAGTAATTTTTGAAAATTCCTGTAACTAGTAGGGAACTTGAAAGCAGGGTCCCAAAACTAATAGGGATGGTATGAAGGGTGCTGTAGAATTCTACTTTGAAATGCTTTGGCCTGGATTTGGTGTTCGCTCGTTTTAAATCAACTTATTTATGAGTTATGACAAACCCCCGTTGTTGTCACTTGAATTTCATCTTCGTACCCATGACTTAAATTATTATAGGCCGCCACCTCATCCCCCTCAATATGAACTAACTCATGTCAAATCACTTCTTCTCAAACTTGACCCTTATTTATACATGCCATACGACACGTTCTGTAACAACTTCAAATTCACGATACAGACACTGTAATATATTATAATCTTAACTGAGAATTAAGGGAACAATCAAGGGATAACCAGAAAGAGATGAGAAAGCAGAACTTAGAGAAAGGAATGAGAGAATACAGACTTCATAACAGCTAGCATAACTGCCGATTCACAACGATAATTGTGTTTGTTTTGAAGAGCTTTGAAAGGGGAGAGAGTTGATAATGTGCACGCCTTGCTCACATGAGTTTCATGGAGATTGCATTACAACCTGGTTACAGAAAAATCATTCTTGCCCTATTTGTTGTTATGATCTTCCATAAGTAGCTACGAGCAATTTAGCGACAAATTCGGTTAGCTACGAGCAATTAAGTGACAAATTAGTAACGGGTGATCAAAAATTTCTATTGCATACGAGCAATGTAGCAACGGATTAGCAATGAAGTTCATAGTTAATTATTATAGGTTTTTTTTTTTTTTTTTTTTTTTGGTAGTGCTATTTGTGACAAATAATTGATGTAATTAAGGAAGTTGAGTTGAATAAAACACTTGGAACAAGATGAGAATTCCAAGCTCACTTGCATAGGTTGCATTGATAGTTTTTATACATTTGATATTGATATTCCTATCACAAGCAATTCCTTTTGATCCCTGTTGTTTAATGATAAGCTCGAGGAACTTGACCACAGTGGGGTGTGGATATAGTGTTTTTAGGTCATCCAAGGGACCATTTGGAGGATTGTGGCCTAAATCTCTTTTTGATCAGGGATTTGTTTTTACAGAGAGTTCAATTTCTTCAAAATTATTTACTTAGTTTCTGTTTATGTTTGATCGAGACACCGATTATTCTTTTAGAAATCGCGTCACAACCTTTTAAATATATAAATATTAATTTATTAGCTAGCCAGTTTTTGGTTTCAAAATGTATTTGCGTTTGGTCCATGTAAAATATAATACTAATCATTAGCTTACTATTTTCTCTTAAATCTGTTAGATAAAGATGATGGAATTTTCCGAACATTATTAGATTCAAATCTCACTCCCAATTAGTAAAAAAAATA
Source organism: Lycium ferocissimum (assembly GCF_029784015.1). NCBI lineage: Eukaryota > Viridiplantae > Streptophyta > Magnoliopsida > Solanales > Solanaceae > Lycium > Lycium ferocissimum. The sequence continues at coordinate 2,882,996 of NC_081347.1, forward strand.
TATATATATATATGATTTAAAGTTATTTACGTGTTGATACTTTATGCACAACCTGATATTTCTGACATGGAAACGGTTACAAGTACTATTCAAATGAAACGAACTATGACACATGTATATTTTAGTAGTTTTCAAGAGATGAAATTACATCCGCTAGCCAATATACATAATCTGTACATATATTATATGTATATTATACATCTGTTGGGCGGAACGAAACCACAGGCTAATACTTTAATGGAGATGTGGCCTGACATCAAAATGACTAATTTACATTTCTTGTTATCGCGCGTGGAATTCGTCATCAAGATGGAGTACACACTAATGGTTGATCAAATTTGATAGATTCACCCTCAGAAACAAGAAGTTCAAATGAGATTTCAAAAGACGATCTTTTTCTCCACGGCTTCATTGATAGAAAAAGATTGTTTGGGCTTCCCTGCATTTGATCCCACTCATACCTCCCAGCCCTGCAATTTTTGGACGACAGTTTTAGAAGAGATTGCACGAATTGTCCTTGAAATGGGATGGTCTTTAATTTTAGGCCTTCAAATGGGCTGGTCTTTATTTTTTGTCCTTTAGCAATCATTTCTTTGTGCGGATTGGCCTTCAAATGCACTGGTCTTTAATTTTTGGCCCTTAAATTGCTGGTCACTAATTTTTGCTTTTCGCCTAATATCATGAGATTTGGGGTTTGAATCCCAGCATAGTAAAAAAAAAAAAAAAAAAAAAATCGCAAGGCACAGTTCGTAGCAAAATTAAGCCTATTCGGGCTAAAGTTAGACCTTAAAGCAGAATTTACAAAATTTCAACTGAGTTTAAAAAAAAAATTACTTTAATACAAACCTTTATCTTAAGGTACAGTTTTGCCTTATGCCTGAAGGCATAACTCTGTCTTAAGGTAGAGTTTGCCTTATGCCTAAAGGTAAAGCTCTACTTAAGGCAGAGTTTGAAACTCTGTCTTGCGAATCTAAACTCTACCTTGCGATTTTTTTTTAATTTTAATTGAGCGGGAGTTCAAACCCGAAACTAAGGGGTTTTAGCGAACGACAAAAATTAAAGACCACCAATTTGAGGAACAAAAATGAAAGACCTATTTTGTATAAGGACAATTGTGCAAACTTCCCTTAGCAATCACGCTTATGCCCAACGGGGCATAAGTTAGTTATCATGCGGGCATAACTTGTATCCTATTATGATCTTTAAAATATAAATTTATGGCCGGAAAAAATTATTTATTCTGAGAGGCTAAAATTAAAAACGAGCACAAAACAGGGACAAAAGTGCCAATTAGCCGGTTATTTATGTTAATTTCTCTTATAATAACTCCTTAAACCTTATGTAGCTGCGGGATTCTTTCTGCCTTCTGTTGAGTTGGAAAAAGGGTTAGTCCATTAGAACCCTGATCGTTAGTTTCTTTTACTTTAAAAACATAATAATAAAAACGTTAGTTGTAGAAATAGGTAATCATGATTTAGATTTTAGTAATCTATTTTGTTTTCCTCATAAGATGTTTGACACAGAAATCATGCCCATAGGATTTTGAGGTGTTTTATTCGCAGAGGCGGAACTGGGATTTTAACTTTATAGTTTCTGAATTTTAAAACTATAACTTTTAAGTGTTAATAACTGAGTTCAAAATTTAATATGAATGCACATCTGATGAATTTGATTAACATAAATGTACAGTTTGAGCAAAAGCTATTGATTTCGGTCGAACCGGTATCTGAGTTGCTGCCTCTGCCCCCCTTTATTTGGAGTAATACTCTCATGTGGGCAGATAGAATTTTCTGTTAGAAATACTGATTTGAGTTCTTGATTTTAGAATCATGTTCATAGGATGAAGTTATCGGATTCTATTTTTGTTAAAATTCAATTTGTTTTAGGATGTTATATTGTCAGGAAATCATGTATACAGGCCTTTTTCATGTTTAACAGCCCTTTTTTCCTTGTCCATGACTATTTTTGTTTAACGAGAAATCGTTCTCGAGCCAACCTTATGGGTCAATCAGTCTTCAAAATTCGGGAATGATGTGCCCGCTCCTCTACTTTTTTCCACTTAAATACCAAAGTTAGTTTGCTTGACACAGAGCTCGAATGTGTAACCTAGGACACAAGTCCCTCAACTTATGCCGGGTAAGCTAACTCGAGGCCTCCTGGTCCATGACTATTACAGTCTTGTACGGATTGTATTGGAATGAACTGAGAAACTTGTTTCATCGAACATGGACAGTAATGGTATAAATTATTCGTACCCATGCTTACACCAAGTCAGTAGATGCATGATATGTGTTTCCATAAACACTTTTAGTATTTAACTCGTAGTTAATTAACATGTATCCTCACTTCATTAATCATTTGACTACTGTGAATTTATATGATTTGATGTAAACACCAGATACAAATAGGATTCTACCTTTCTTGCACTGACGTAGGACTCCTAAAACTTGGAACATTACTCCACTCATATATATAACTTACGCCTATAATAAGAAATCGTATATCTCATTAGAACATCTAGACTAGGCTTTTAATAATCCAGAGGCACTGCAAGTTAGCATTATTATGTTGAACTATATATACTTGTTTTATTATTCAATTTTCTCTTCTTTATATCTTTTAATCTTCTATGTCGATTTATTTAATCGTAGCTAAATTTCTATATGGTCGTGCTTCATAAAAAAACTGTATTTGGCTTGGATGTATGAAGCAGGACTAATGAATATTCCTTTACATATATATTATTTTGTTTGCTCTAACATTATCCACCAATTTATGCAGACGATCGATACGAATTTTGAAGGAAATCAACGCGCCAAAACTATTTTGTGGGGTATGTCAGAGAAGCGTTATATTAGTATTTCATTTTTAAAAATGCTAATGTTGTTTTTCAAACACATTCATAACATCTTGAATAATGAGCGAGGTCTGATTTTTTTCTTTATTTTTTGCCTGAGCCATATATCGGAGCATATTTAATGTATATAGATATGAGCTGATAGTGAGTCCACTTCACATATAGTCGTTCAATTTCACAACTTATGCTTCTCTATATATCTGCTACAAAATCAAGATAACTTGCAAATTATAATATGAATGTACTTTGTTTTTTCACATTATAATTAGGTTTGGCAATTCAAGTAGCTTCAGCAATAGCTTTCAAAACCATTGGTGCTCTATTTCCTATTGCTTCCAAAACTATTTGGTGATCTAGTACATATTGCTTCCAAAAACATTGGTGCTAAATTTACTTAAAAATATTCTTGCTCTGCCTCCCAGTATATGTGATGAATAGGAAAGCCCTGCACAATGCTTCTGCAAATCCTGTTGCACCTGTCAGAAAAGTTGATAATATTGTGCCCCGTGAAGAAATGACAGACTGATACAATGATGTAAGTACAGTAGAAGAAATGACAGACTTATACAATTATGTAAGTACAGTAGAACCCCTCTATAACAGCGTTACTTGTCTTGATTTTTTTTTTTTTTTGCTCCTATATCGAAATGATGTTATAGGAAACATGCACATTTGTGTAGCTTTCTTCTTTGATATTTGTTCCTGGTTTTCGTACACACACACATATAGTGAACTACTAAAGCTTTTGTCTAGTCCTGTCTAGGCTATGGAAATCCACTTTCCAGAGTTAATAATTATGGATATGCTCAGCAGGTTACCACTGCGGTCTCTTCTTCGATTCAAATGTGTTTCAAAATATTGGAACACATTAATACCTGAACCGTACTTGAAGATGAAGCATTTCAATCATGCCAAGGATAACCAAAAGTCCCAAAAATTTCTTATTAACCGAGTATGCTATAAGGATTGGTACGATCGACTTTGTTCTATTCTTCTTCTTTATCATTGGTTCAACCTATTGAGGAAGTACAAAAGCTTGATTGCCCTTCAAATAATAAACCGTGCATTTGTAAATTATTATGCTGTTGCGATGGCTTGGCTCTGCTTTGGTCTCGTAGAGAACTTTTGTTGTGGAACCCATACAGAGGAGAATCAATAGTACTTCCTTATCCCGAATTTTCACTAGCTAGTTTTTGCAATTACGGTTTGGCATATGACTCAACTACTGATGACTATAAGATTCTTAAGATTGAGAACGAACGTGTTGATCCCAAAGCACCTAGCGAAATTCTTGAACCGGTCATAAATTTCCAAAGAGTTGGGTTTCTGTTGTGTTTCATCATCATCATCTAAGCACTGCAAAGGGTATGGTTTCTTCCACAAATGCATTAAGGTTCCCATACCGCACCAAAAAAAAAAAAAAAAAAAAAAAAAAAAAATTCTTGAATTGAGGAGAGGTTCATGCAGAAAAATTGACGAACGTCCTAGCTCGTGGTTTACACAATAAGCTGGATGGTAAGGATTCTTTGGCATTTCTACATGGAGCATTTCACTGGATTGGTTTGGATGTTTCATATAATTATTCTGTCGTTTCATTTAGTGTATCAAATGAGGTGTACGGAGAGATACCGTTGCGAGAGATAGTTTGCTCTAGGTCCAACGAGGTTTACCCAAAACAAACATTTCAGTATTGGGAGGACTGCTATGTACTTATATTGTACTAATAGGGATGGGGAAATGGGCACTTTTAAGTTATGGGTAATGAAAGACTACGGTGTTAAGGAATCTTGGATTGGATTGTTCACTATACAAGAGACCAAACTTTCTTTAGCCATACCAAAATATAGGTCTGCGGATGGTGAAATGATACTCTACTTCGAAGAGGACAGAAATCATGGTTTTAGGACATTCAAGGGACCATTTGGAGTGTGGCCTCATTTACTTGTTGCTTGTGTTTGGTTGATCGAGACAGAACTTTTTTTTTTTTTTTTTTTTCTTATTCTCGTAAGTTTATTGGTCTCAAAAGATATTTGCCTAACATACGGGCTGCTACATGTGCATCTGTTTCTTTTGTGATGGGCTAACTGATCTGGGGATCAGAACGGGTCAAACCCACCAGTCCAACAGGAAAAAGTCTGTTACGTAGTTATTTTATTTTAATTTCTGTTGGCTTCTTTTTAAGTTTAAGCACTAAATTAATCGCCTATTTGATTCAATTGAAGGTCGAATTTGTAATGCGAATAAAACGTGTACAAGCAGTAGAGGACGCAAGAGTTTTTGTAACTGGTATCGATGTTTATACAACATATACATGTGAACGTGTAAAGGTAAGAGATAACCTTGACCCATTGGTTAAATTTTGTTTTAAGCTACAACAGGCCGTGGGTTCAATACTACATAACCACAATTTTTAGCCATAGAGGTTATATTTAGCCATAGAGGTTATATTTGCCAAAGGTATACTTACGTTGAGGTTCGAACATGCAACCTCAAAACAAAATCATGCGCTGAACCGACACTTCAAGCGACACTCAATGTTAAGGGGTGTCATTTTCTTCCTATATATCAGTTTGAGCACAATATATATATATATATATATATATATATATATATATATATATATATATATATTAGCCGGTTTAAACCAAATCTTTTTTATTTGTCGCATGACACTATCTAGCGTGATTTAACTTGTTTGGTGATTTTTTGGCCGAGCAGGTATATATCACACTCATTTGTATTTATACATTCAAGGCTTGGTTTAAACCAAATACTAAAATTTTATATTTTTATACTTTGTGGAAAAAATTAAAAAGAAATGGCTTATCACTATTATGAGACTATCTAGCTTGGTCCAACCCAACCCTTTATCGGAGAGCGCTTGTTGGGTGAAATATTTTGGGCGTAGCAAAGAATACTAAATTAATTAATTTTTAAAAAAATATAAGTAAAAAATATCACACTCACTTACTACTAAATAGTAATTAGCAAGAGTAATAATTTTTAGTCTTAAAATTTATATTATGTTTAATTTCCTTTGCCTATAGGATTAAAAATAATAATTTATACCTTGAATTTTTTCTTCTATGATATGATTTCGCAAAGTATATGGGTGGTAGAATTTCAATAAATAATAATTGAGAAACTAAAATTACTAGTATATTTTTATACTTTGTGGAAAAAATTAAAAAGAAACGGCATATGCTCATATAAGTTTCAATAGTGGAGGATTTTCTAAACGTGCATAGTTGCATGGAATATATGTATTTTCTGATAATGAACAATTGTTAAATAAAAAAAAATGGAATTTGATATACGTCGTAAGTTCATCTTTTCGTTTTCTCAATTTTTTTCTTTATCATGTTTTCCCTACAAATAAAGATATAAGCTTGAAATATTTTTCTCCTTTATTGAAATTATTTTAAAAATAGAAAGTATTTTAAATTCATTTTCAAACTTGTAGTAACATTTTCGACTGATGTCTCCTCTCACAGCTAGCTACCTAAGAGGTAGCTAATTAAACAATGTCTTAATGAAAAAAAAATTACTAATTACTAATGACTTTTCATTAATCATCCAAGATCTTCAACCACTAGGGCTTCCCACGTTTTGTTTTGTGCATATTGTAAAAGTTTATAATGGGATCAAAATGATTGAGGCTAAGGTAATTTTCTCACTTTAACTAATTTTTTTCATTAGTTTGATTGTTTGGTTACATGATATAGCGTCTTCGTGATCACTTTTTATTGTTAAATTTGTGGGGTGACCTCCTAATGATCGATCCTACTGTGGTAAGTTAATAAATACATCTCTTGTTTCAATTCTTATCTCTTCTTTTTTTTTCCTGATTTTCTGATTTGTTTTGTGCTAAAATTTGCAATGGGATCAAAATAATTGAGGCTGGGTTGATTTTCTCTAGTTATTTACTTTAATTGAATTTTTTTTCTTTGACTCCTTGGTTGGTTACATGTTATAAAGGGTTCTGATGATTCTTTATTTTTTGATGAAGAGGGTGACCTCATAATGGTAGATTATGAAAGTCTTGCTGAATTTGATGAGGCTCATCTCATTGTGGTGAAATCCGCTGAGGTAATTTTTTGTACTTTGGATATGAGGCTCCTGCATCCTTCCATCACGGCACGATTGGTTTCAGCAGTGTTACATATATGTAATCTTATTTAATACTAATTCATATAGGTTTCTATTAGGAATAAAAGGAAACTAACCGAAATTCTAATCCTAATTCATATGGGTTCTATTTACCATTTAGGAAAGTAAAATAAAAAGGAAATTAAAAGAAGGCTTTTCAACTTATATTGGATTTCAATATTTTCCATGCACTCCAAATAATTTAGACAATAAGTAGGGTTTTTATTTTTTTCATACTTGTTGCCAAACTTCACATAAAGACATTAATATTTATAATAGTGAAGATTAGTTAAAATTAGTAAGATGTTAGCCATGTGTTTTAAATGCATTATTTAGGATGTAGTTATAAATACTTTATTTAATAATATGAAGATTTTAGTAATTTAGTTCAAAATCCTAAAATGTTCCTCTTAAATGGTGTAAAAATCACGACCTATTTCAAGTAGGATATAACTTCAAACTCTACTCAAACAAATGAGTCTCAAATTCGATTACAACACTTGCAATTCAAGACTCAACCCTGAGCCTTGCCCCAACATTATCTTGATTGTCGTGCCCCCACACAAGTCTACTTAAACTTGAAGCAAATTATTTTCTCAAAATAAATGTAACCTATCACAGGTTTTGGGTGAGCAAAATGGTTACAACTCAATAGCCTACTACAAATTGAACTAGAATGGAGCTTGAAAATACAAATGACCAACTCTCCAATCTGATTCGTTACATTTAAAGAACTGTGTCGAACTTTCAAGATAACAGTGTGTAGATGAATTTGACCAGTAAAAGTATGTGGACCGTATATATACAGTCAAACCTTTCTATAATTGTCATTCATTATAATAATATTTCTCTATAATGATCTGAATTTCTCCTGAACCGATTTTTCATGTTATATTTTACGTATCTATAACAACATTCTACCTATAACAACGTGACATTCAGTATTGTGGTACACTCCTTGTAAAATTATCTACCTATAACAGTCATACTCAAATAATGTGTAATAATATTTGTAAGAAATATATGATGTATAAAAATAAAATATTAAAATATTTATGGTAATCATCAAGGGAAAGCTATTGAATTCCTTTTTGCTGAAAGTTTGGACAAAAATTTTCGTCAATTCAAGCATTATATTATCACTAAGAGATTGAAATTTACGAAACAACCTATAATTGTATAATTATTACGTCAAACTTGACACATTTAAATTTTCAATTGATTTTAAATGCATATGTTCCTTAGATTTCAACTCTTTATTGGTACAGTACAACTAGTTATTGATTTATTAGGCACCTCCATTTTTAATTAATAAAATATGAAAATCCATTGAGATTTTAGAATTAACAAGTATTTTATTTTTGTTTATAACATAAAAATAAATTTGTGCATACTTTTGTATATAACAGCTAAATGAGATTCAAACATCAAATATCATTATACATACATAACAACACTTCACTATAGCGATTATGAAATTTTCGGACAAACGCTGTCATTATAGAGAGATTTGACTATTAGTTAATTAAGGAAGGTAAAGAACCAAATTAATTAGTCATAAGAATGTAGCTAAAGCATCATCATCATCAACAACAACAACCCGGTGAAATCCCACGTGGTCTCAGGTATAAGAGGAAACAGACAAGAGACCTTACTCCACCCGTAGGACGGCTGTTTCCGAAAGACCCTCGGCTCAATAAAAGCATAAAAAGAGGTGATAAGGCTAAGAAATTCAAAGCGATATGGAAATGCAAATAACGAAAGCGACACGGATAAAATAGGATAATCAAAGTACGGAAATAACAGATAATAGCAGAAATTAGAGCACAAGAAATTATACTGCGATAATGCACCTACTAATAAGGAAGGATAACGAGACTATCTACTAGCTTTCTACCCTAATATGGGCCCTCAAAACCCTCCTATCTAAGGTCATGTCCTCGTAAGTCAGAATCGCGCCATGTCCCGTCTAATCACCTTTCCCCAATACACTACCCCTACCTCTTTCCGAAACCATCCACGGCCAACTCCTCTCACACCTCCGCACTGGGGCATCTGTGTCTCTCCTCTTCACATGCCCAAATCATCTCAATCTTGCTTCCCGCATCTTGTCTTCCACCGAGGCTACTCCCACCTAGTCCCGAATAGCCTCATTCCTAATCCTGTCACTCCTGGTGTGCCCACACATCTATCTCAACATTCTCATCTTGGCAACTTTCATTTTTGAACGTGAGAGATCTTAATCCGGCCAACACTCCACCCCATACAACATAGCCGGCCTAACCACCACTTTGTAGAACTTGTCCTTAAGTTGTGGTGGCACCTTCGTCACATAGACTCCGAAGCGAGCCTCCATTTCATCCACCCCCGCCCTACGACGCGTGACATCATCGTCAATCTCCCCGCCGCTCTCGTACGATGTGAACACCCAAGATACTTGAAACTACTTTTCTTCTGGATGGCCTGGGTACCAAGCCTCACTTCCACGCCAATCTCGAGAGGTGCTTCACTGAACTTGCACTCCAAGTACTCTGTCTTGGTCCTACTCAGTTTAAACCCTTTAAACTCCAAGGTATGTCTCCAACCTCCACCTAGCGTTAACTCTGCTACGAGTCTCGTCGATCAGGACTATGTCATCCGCGAAAAGCATACACCATGGCACCTCACCTTGAATTTGCCGCTTCAATCCATCCATCACCAAGGCAAATAAAAACGACCAAGCAGTCTGATCCTCGACGCAACCCCATCACAATCGGGAAGTGCTCCGAGTCTCCTCCTACCGTCCTTACCCCGGTTTTCCTCCCTCATACATGTCCTTGATCACCCTAATGTACGCCACGTATACCTTTAGCCTCCAAGCATCTCCATAGGATCTCTCTTGGAACTTTGTCGTAAGCCTTTTCTAGGTCGATGAATGTAGCTAAAGCATATAATAATAAATCAATTAGAATTCTTTTACAACAAAACTGTCAGGAAAATACTTTGTGTAATTATGAATTATATTACACCCATTAATACACAATTCTTTATTTCTTATTTATTTGATCAATTACGTGTTCAGTCTTTATAATCTATATATCTATATAAAGGCAGGACATGAGGCCGCTGACGTGGCACTCTCCCAAGCCAGGATTTAGATTTATCTTTTTCCTCATTTATTTGATTTTTCTCCCAACATTCTTTTAATTCAGTAAAAATAAAAAAATGCCAAATGACACCCATTTAAACAATGGACCGTTTCGCCTCACTAAGGAAGCGATGCATCCGGTCCGTTTGCTATTTCAGATTTCCCGCTTCCTAATTCCGGTGTAACTGCTAACTTACTGCTCCATTTAACAATCATTTCTAAGTGAAAGCAAATTTTATCCTTCTCTCCTCAAAATTCAGGTAACACATATTCGTTCATGTCACTCTCTTCTTAACATCTTCGCATATACACTTGTATGTTAATTTTTTATACATATATCATTACATTCACGAATTGAAATTGCTGCCAATTAATTCAGGTTTGAAATGGAGATTAGCTTTGTTATATTTGCCTCTCAAAGTCACACTTCAATCTTCAAGGTTGTTGATTACCATTACATGCATGATACCAATTTTGATTTTAATTTTCATGTACTCTTTACTTCTTACTAATTAATCTTAAATTGAAATTTGTTACCCTTTATTTCTTTCTTTAAAATAAGAAGAAAAAGAATTAAATTAAATCTAAAGACATGACCTTTATATTTTGTTAGGGCCTTCAACAGGGCAGTGTGCAGCGAACTCTTGCAAGTCGATGAAACCACCGCAGTCAGTGTCAACCTCTAGCATCATCGTCGTTTTGGTGACACATCATGTAAGTCTCTCTATATATGATACCCGAGAATCAAGAAATTGATAAGGCAAGGGTTTTTGTGTTTGATAGAATTTTGGAACGACACCTTTCACCCCTTTTCCTTATTTATTTTGGACTAGTAGTTAAAAGCTTATCAATATGGGCTTTGTAAGCGGGTTTTTCCTATTTTTCCCATGGAAGTTTCCAAAAATTGTGGTAAAAGATAAGTTAGGCGTCAGACGGTGGCTATGTATATCTGTTAGCAAAAGAATTATGGGAGGTGGTTGAATAGAACAGAGTGTTGGGCCGGTGATCAAAGATGAAGTAGTACTGCTTATTACGTCGAAACTTAATACATGCCTAATTTATGAACTTCAACATTTAAAAACGAAGTGAAGATGAGAAAATTTATATTACGTAATTTTTCCCTATAAAGTAAGTGTAACTTCTATTCCCCAATTGAGAGAATTGTCCGAGAACTTTATAAAATTATAAATGCTGAGCAATGCATTATATATATGTATTTGTTTTCTTCTGTTTTACTTCTACGATGTATATTTTCAAATACATTTGATTATAATTTTTTTCATATATATATATATATATATATATTTAACTTTTTTCCCATCTTTGTCAACTAAATTTACACAAACAAATGTCTGACGCGCGTCGGGCGGATTGATTAACTAGTAAGTTAACAACCTTACCAATAACAAAATCTTTTTCTATTAGGACCGGGTCACCCAAATAACCTTACCCATTCTTTTTCATTCAGCCCAATTTTATTTTAGACAGTACGCATATTCGGACTACTCTTTCAATTCAAAATTCACATTT
>NC_081347.1:2894758-2904098 GCF_029784015.1 Lycium ferocissimum
ATATCTGCTCCTCCTTGTCATAATGCGATCTTCTGTTGGTTCATCATTATTTTCCCTCATTTTAACAAGGCCTCAAGCTCAGGTTCATTTTTATACAGTAAACGAAATCCATACTTCTTTATTTCTCCAGAAAAAGTTAAACCAACCATTTGGTGTTTTTCCATTTGCCTAGATGTATCCCATAAACTAGCAAGAGGTACCAAGAATAAATAAGTAGATTCTGTATCACATTTTGAATGGCTGGATAAGGCAAGTTTTTGGGTCATCCACAACATCCGATTACATAAGGGAATCAAGTGAGCTGTGGTGTCAGTTAATCTGCCAGAGTAACATACAGCAAATCCCAAGAAGTTATCACCTATGTACCAATTTTCTGGCAAATTGACTGATACACTTCTACCAATTCCCTGATGGTGGAACCAACTTGGGATATTCTTCCCAGTGGTAAATACTCTTAGTGACAAGGAATCTGAAGCAGAGATGTCATGCTGCAGTGATGAGATAAATTATCCACACTGTTTACAGGGGAGGAAAAGTGCCAACTGAAAAGAGTAACTAAACATCTAGCGTTAATGATACTTGTGGAAGTTGATAATCCATCAAACCATCTGCAGTTTCTCTCTTTCCAAGTACTCCAAAAGATTGCAGTTGGGATCATCCTCCAGATCATTTTGATGGTCTTGTCAACTCTCCAGCATATCCAGCTAACATAAGCATCTTTGATAGAAAAGAGCATCACCCATTGGAGGCCAAACAAAGAGAAGAAGAAACGCCAGTGTTAGCTGTTATGGGGCAATGCAAAAAAAGATGATTGACACTCTTATTGTCTTGTTTGCAGAAAAAACATCTATTGATGAGAATGATGCCCCTTTTCCTGAGATTGTCTTGAGTTAGGCAAGCCTTATGAAGGGCTGTCCAAGTAAAACAAGAGATCCTAAGAGGTGGTCAATCTGCATATATTGTATCTAATTGTTGTGGAAATTCTGGCAGCTGTGTAAGCCTTGCGCAATCTAATAAGTCCAAGGATCGAAGAGCAGCAAGTGGGCTATGCTTAGAGGAAAATGCTCGAAATTATTTCCTGTGAGATTCAACTTTTTTCAAAGAGGATAAGGATCCAACGTCTTCAGGAAATCCTCCATCTATTAATTGCAGAAGCTGAGATCCAGATCTTCCAATGAGAGCAAGCCTTCATTCACTCAAGGGACACAAATTGCACTCCATTTTTCGAGGCCTATTTCTAATTTTTTTTTGTCAAAATTCAAGAATTTAAGCTTGTTCAAGCGGACGATGGAAGACGGAGGTTGTGAGATTAGAGCATTCTTGGCATGAAGCCGCTCCAAGTTTTCTAAATCCTCTATCTCTTCTGGCAAGCTTTCAAGTTTTGAGAAATACTACACATCTAGCTGCACCAAGCTTTTCAACATGCCAATGCTGCTTGGTAGTTCGGTATTGAATGACTAATGGTAGTTCCCTTATCTGAGAGTGATACGTCGTAATCTCTAACCCCAGCTTACTTCTTCCCTTGATCTCTGGAAATTTCTCTAAACCAGAGCAACCCGTTAGATCCAAAGGTTCAAGAGATTCCACGTTAACACATGGAAACCTCTTAAGGCTGAAAAAATAACCCAAATCTAACCGAACGAGTTTTTCGCAATACCCCAGGGAAAGGTCAACCTCTTCAAGATCAATACAATATGACAGATTCAAATACTTCAAATTTGGCATCCCCGTGAAACCTGGTGTTCGCATCAGGTGTTACACCTCGAAAAATCTTCCGTTGGTACGCGAGTGGATGAACTAGTGAAAATACGAGTAACGGGTTAATAGCGACTTAAGGGCGTTTTGGGAAAGATTTATAACGTCCCTTAGATTGTTAATGAAGTGTTAAACAAGTGTCAAGAAGGTTTCATAAGGATTAGAGATCAAACGAAGCAATGAGAACAAGTTCAGTGAACTGGTGGGTTATACGGCTCATTATACGGACCGTATAAAGTTTTACGAACCGTATAATGGACCGTAGAACCATCACAGTGAAGGTTGCTCACTGGTGAAATTATACGGTTAGTTTTACGGACCGTAAAATGGACCGTATAATGGTCACAGTGAAGGGTGAAAATCATGCACGTTTTACGATCAATTATACGGACCATATAATGGACCGTATAATGGAACCCGACAGTTCAGTGATGGGTCATTAAATAAGGGACCAAGTTCACAAAATCATTTCCACATTTCATCCTTCTCTCTAAAACATCTCTCTACATTTATTATACAAGTTTTCAAGGGTTATAAGTCATCAACAACATAAAACAAGTTGATCAAGAGTGAGGAAACCCATTAAAGACCATTCAAGTCAAGAAATCCAAATGGAGAAAAATTAGGATTTTTGCTCAAGTGGAGTATTATCAACTAAGGCTTGTTCCTACAACATCTAAGGTAAAATTCATAATATTTATATGTCGTTTAAGGTATTTGAGAGTTAAAATGCTTGGACATTAGAAGAGTATAGCAAAATGGGTCATGAGTGATGAATAGTGACGTTTTGAAAAATAGTTTGAATTGAATCATGATTGTTGTTGTGTTGTGACATGAATGTGTTATAAATGACGTTAAGACCATGAAATAGACGTTGTAAATGAATGGACGAAGTTGGGTGTTGTGACCATGAATATGGATGAATGGAAGTGAATTGAGAATGTGGATAATATAGATGACTAAAGGCTATTGTTATAATATTGTGAATGTATTGTTAATGTTTGGGAGTTGAATTATGGTATGGACAAATGTTGTATAAATAAAGGAGATGTTGTCCGATTTTCTCTAGCTTTGACCATGAGTGTTAGTTATCAATTCTCATAATAGTATGACCTTAATGAAGGTAGAAACGTGAGCATCGAAGGAGTACGTGCAAGTGTAGAATAGTTCGACGAAAAGGTATGTAAGGCCAACCCTTCTTTCATAAGGCATGGTTCTTTGGCTAAACGTCTAAATCTCCTATAAGTCTATAATGTCTTTCAAGTGACTTGATCCTCTGAGCTAGTAAGCTCGCGGTCGCAATCTGTTACGATTGTACTAAATTTCCTCTATGACGAGTAAGCCTATAATATAGATGTAATGATGACGATGATAATGATAATAGCGACAATGATGATAATGAGAATGATAGTGATGCTAAAGACGCCTATGGGCTATTATATGTATGTGTGCCTATGAAGGGCTATAATAAGACCCAGAAACTTGTGATGCGGGGTAGGATATATATATATATATATATATATATATATATATATATATATATATATATGTATAGAGTATGTTTATGATTATACGCAACGCGCGCACACCTGCGGGCAGGGTACGATTAACCCTGAAGCCTTGGTAGGGCTAGGTATGTGTAACATTGAGCCTTGGTTGGCCAAGTACGTATATGAAACACCGAGCCTAGTCATGGCCGGGTACGTGAAACACCAAACCTGCGTGATCGGGTACGTATATAAGTACTAAGTATACGATATGATTATGAATAAGATTATGAATATGAAGGACTAAGAATACGAATATATACCGATTGCGCGATAGAAATGGATTGTTCCTATGGCAAGCAAGTAAGTGCTATGACGATGGTATTATTATCTCCCATCCTGTATTAATTCAGATGTTGATTATTATGTCTCTATGTTGATGTTAATCATGCTTTACATACTCAGTACATTCTTACGTGCGCGTCCTTTGTTTGTGGACGTGCGTCGTACCGCCCAGTGCACGGGGAAAGGAGGCCGATCCTTAGCCACCTTCTCAAAGATTGCATAACAGAGCTCCATTTCATTCGGAGCGATAGCTTTTGGGTACTTATTCTTTTGTGTATATAATTATGGGCATAGCGGGGTCCTGTCCCGCTCATGTGATATGTTATACTCTCCTTAGAGGCTCGTAGTCACGTGTATATGGTTAGATATGTCTGGCCTTGTCGGCCTATGCTTTTGCATATCATTTTGTTGGCCTTGTCGGCCCATGTGGGTTGATGTAGCATAAACGCCTATGATGTTATGAAAGATGTTGTCGTCCAATAGGACTATTATGATTGAAGAATAGAATGCATGATTTAAATTATGGCTCACCTAGATGTGATGTGAAAGTATGTCAAGGGGTGCCCGGGTGGAATAGCACCGGGTGCTCGTCGCGGCTCCCTAGACGGGTCGTGACATCAGGTCATTAGACCATCTGAGATCTAGTGTGTAGAGATGGCAAAATGATTGCCTCTTTGTGTTTCAGATTCTCTGCAGTTCTTCACAGACTACACAACTAGGCCCATTACTGAATTTAATAGCAGATTTTATTGTCAACTACTGCTTATGGATCTAGGTTCAGTCATAGCCAATTCAAGATTACCTTCGACTCTTAATCTAGATAATGCACAGTACACAATCAATAACTATACCAATGATACAAGGAACATCGGAAATGAATGCAGCTATCACACATGACATTATTTACTAATAGGAACGCATATCAACCAGCAAAGCGAGTTCATCATGTCTCACTATAGTACACTCTTTTGTCCCCATCTTACTTATTCAGACATACTAAAAACCTTTGAAAACTCATCCCTCTAGAAGACACGGTAAAAGCTGTAAGGACACTAACAGCTCATCAAAGAATCGTACGACAGCCGACTATCACTACTTTTTCCTTCCCACATTTCTTCCGATACTTATTCAGTCAGGCCAATTAGCTTCTAGTACCGGATTCAAAAATTTCATCCTTAAACTACAAGTTAGAAATCCACTTTCAGTTAAAGAAGAAAACACAAAGAGTAAGAAACACTAGTTAAGAACTATACATGCAGCTACCAATCCAACAATGCTAATAATAATTAGGAACTGTACAAAGAAATATAAAGTTTCATTCAATGTATGCAACCACCACACTTGCGACAACATTAATAAATGAACACATGTAACAACCAACACAAAAAAAATCGGCACTAAGTCATCGGCATCCCAATTATCCGCACGAGATACTAAAGAATTATAAATCAAATTCCCATTCCATAGCCGAAAAGCCCATAATTTTAGCAGTTAGAGCCCGTTTGGATTAGCCGAAAAAAAGTGGCTTTTAAGTATAAGTGCTTAAAGTACTTTTAAGAGCTGAAAGGGTTTTTAGAAATAAGGGTAGTATTGAAATTAACAGAAAATATAAGGGATAAAAGTTGTTGGTCAAACCAGAATGACTTTTAAGCCAAAACAAAGTAAGTTGGAGTTGAGCAACATCTTGATTTTGACTTATTTTAAGCACTTTTTAACTTAATTTAAGTTGTTTTCTATTTTTGCCAAATACTCAAATAAGTTAAAATGACTTATAAGCTGGTTTGACCAATCGGGCTCTTAATAGCTTAAAATGAAATCCTACATATTGCAAAGCAAACCACCAACAACAACATACCCAGTGTAATCCGACAAGTGGGTTCTAAGAAGGTAATGTGTACGCAGACCTTACCCCTATCTCGTCGAGGTAGAGAGTCTGTTTCCGAAGGACCCTCGGCTCAAGTGAAGCAAATCAAAGTAGTTATTAAAAAGGAAATACGACAGTGAAGAAAACATAACAATTAATAAGGAAAGCAGTACAGAGAATTAAAAAAAAGAATAGTAACAACAGCGAATGCAAAACAAACCACCAATGATAAATCCCAAATCAACATCGTGCAGCACCAAACAACAAGAACATTATAATCAAGCACCGATTAACACAACAACAACAACTACTACTACTTAATCATCCGAGTCGGCTATTTGAATCCTCAATATAAACATATCCATTCATATGCTTAATTAATAACAAAAAAAATTCAATATTCAATAAGAAGGAAAAGACAAAAGGGTATGATTGAGAGAAATGGTTTGAGTAGATTTCGGGTACGGTTATTAGACCTTTGCGAAGCGGGTCAAGACCCGGGACTGTTAAGAGAAGGAGCATGATTGCTTCTGCACAGGCGGCATAGCCAAGAACAACCCATTCCAAAGCCATTGAGGTAAAAGAGTAAAGTGAACCATTGGAAAGTGGCAAGTTTGGTTTAAGGAAAGATAGGATGTTATGGCCTGAAAAAGCCACTTAAGTGAATTGGGCTGGGCTTCGCCCCAGCGAGGGCGTAAGTTGTATAAGGGAGCAGGGCATAACTTATGACATATTATGATGCGAAAATATAAATCTATGTTTTGTGAAAAAATTATTTTATTTGAGGGGAAAAAAGTAAAGATGGGCACAAAATATTGGGACAAAAGTGCAAATGACCCGTCGTCGGCAATTGTGCCTCTATTTTGTGTCTGGTCTTTAATTTTTGTCATTCGTAACAAATAAATTCTTCGTTGACATAGTTTAAATTTTGGAGAAATAGCCCATATATACAGCTATGCATCTAGTTTGCAATTGATGTAGCTCCTTTGAATCATGGTTGTACAAATAATGTATTTGTTCTGTAGAAGCTATATATAAGTTGCTAAACTTCTTTTGTAACTTATGTAGTTAGATCCAGCACAACAACAAACTCACATGCTACAAACCAACTTTTAAAAAAATGTTTACACGGCTACTAAATAGTCGAATCAACAAAGCCCCTTTTGTATTCAATTCATCTTTCTAATGGCTCGACCTCTTATTCGATCATCCTTCATATATTTGATAAAATAAGAGAATGATGCGTGAAGTATTTTGAAAGTTTTGGTATATCTGAGTAAAAACTAAAAAGTGGATAGTTGAGTTAAAAATGGCAAACTAAATGATTCAATGGACACCCAACTTAATTTTTCCTTAAATTTTCGCACCATAATTTTTATACCCCGTAATTTCTATACGTTGAGATTCGTTAGGCATTAGCTATTCAATCGCAGACATCGAAGTTAGTATCGAGAAGATGCAAGATCATAGGTGCTCGTGTTACAATTATAAGAGTCCGAGTTCGCGTAATAGGGTATAGGAGGATTGAAAAACCAGTGAATTAAGGAGATTAAGCTTCCGAGGCTTTGAAAGAAAGTTAGGCAAGGGTTGGTATGGAAATTTTGGCCTAATTGGAAGAAAGAATATGTTTTGGTATATTAAGAACTTTGAAGTGAAACCAAAGTCTAAAGTGAAGTTAGAAAGTCTAGTTTCCAACACAACAAACCGGCTCGCTCGATAGGACGGCGGGATAAGGAGATATGGACATTACAAGTTGGGGGGCGGGGACCGGGGGAAAATGGTATGTGCGAACACGCCAGGGAGTGGCGCGAACACGCAGAGGGCCAATACAGCGCGAACGCGCTGAACAATTTTGAGGCCCAGATTTCGGATGAAGGTTATATTATAAGAATATAATAATAACCTATGTATGACATTGGGAGACCATATGGTGTGAATTAGTTCATATGTTACTTGGCGAAAAGCCCTCGTTGCTGCAAGCTAAGTGGGGCCCACATACCGGAGTTTTATAAGGGACATATGAAGAGATATATGAGTAGTACATGGAAAGTTGAGAAAGTCCTAAGAAGGACCCTTAAGCCAAATATAAGGACCTTCTTAATAAGGGGGGAAGAACATACTAGACTTGAAAGGAGCTATGACGTTCCAAGCTCCAGAAAAGGAGATTTATTAGTAGGGCCAGAGCTCAAAACATGTCGGCATATCAAGAAGGTATCAAAAAGAAGCAGAAGCGAACGGAAAAACGTGTACCATGAGGCATACATAGGAAGAAAGTACGAAAGATACGTAAGAGAATGCTTCGTGATATGAACTACGATACTTCTAGACCATGATTTGAATCAGCGTATCCGGTAAAATTGTGGCGTACCTAAGTATGTAGTGATACGCCTAAAGGGTAATAAAGAGAGCAAGAACGGGTTCAAGCCAAACTCACAAGGATGACAGAGAGGATGACGGATCCAAGAACGGCTGCACTGGGAGGGATAACAATTGTAACAAAAGCAACAAAGATTAGTAGTTTGGTAATTTTTGAAGAAAGGAAGAATCTTTGCTCTTATGAATGCAAGTAAAAGAGTTCAACGATTATTAGAAAATATTTCATGGATCGCTAATTATACTAAACGTGAGAGCATGTGCTATGGAATCATATGAACTGTCAACGTGAAGCCATGCCCAGCTACGATTGTAAAGAGACCACATCAGAAAGCCAATAAGGAATAATGATAGATGAAGCGACCATCGGTACAAAGAGATCGAAGCTAGATATATATGTGTATATATATGTTGTAAGAGAGTTGTAATGGAGTGAGAATTGACATAACCCTATGCTTCTGGGTTATATTGCGAGACACGAAGGAACTCAAAAATGGAGGAAGTAAAGAAAAAGTTGCAGCAGGAGGTCAAAGATGCCGCGAGCTACGAAATTAGTTGGACTCGGATAATGATATAACTGACCTTAAAAAGGAACATAACCATTATACTCGCTAGCGACAAGGTCATGTTAGATAAACACTCGGAATGTAAGGGTGAGAGAGATGGTGACAAGGATGTAAGAACTAATGAAGCCGACCAATGAACTATAAGGAGTCAGTATGGTGTATAGCCAAGACCAACAGATATCAAAAGGAGTAGCCCGAGATGGTACCGAAGAGATAAACGCAAAGAGTGCACCGTATATGAGCAAGGTAATTACCCACTAGCAGGGAAACAAGGAGCGAGAAAAAGAGGATACTTACAGGCCGATGAATAGTTATGGTACGATAAGCAAGACTACAATAATGGAAATAAAATGAGAGAGAGATGCTAGTTAATTTTCAATCATTTCCACGAGGACAAAGAAGTGGAAGAAACTGACTAAAAGCAATGAAAGAGTTAAGGGAGGATAAGAAGAAACTGAACCAAGTTATAGTCTAAGCAAACGGTAATCGGACCTTAAGGGAAGAATGACGGTTCTAAGGAATCAAAGATGGTGTTGTGGGTTGGCAATGTTGCAATATTCGAGGACGAATGTTTCTAAAGGGGGAAGGATGTTACACCGTAATTTACGTAACGTTGAGATTCGTTAGGCATTACTCATTCAATTGCGGACATCGGAGTTAGTATCGAGAAGATGCAAGATCATAGGTGCTCGTGTTACGATTATAAGAGTCCGAGTTCGCGTAATAGGTTATAGGAGGATTGGAAAACTAGTGAATTAAGGAGATTAAGCTTCCGAGGCTTTGAAGGAAAGTTAGGAAAGGGTTGGTACAAAAATTTTAGCCTAATTGGAAGAAAGAATATGTTTTGGTATATTAAGAATTTTGAAGCGAAACCAAAATCTAAAGTGAAGTTCCGGAAGTCTAGTTTTCAACACAACAAACCGCTCCTCGATAGGATATCGGGGTAAGGA